>NW_027465982.1:300000-411278 GCF_049634645.1 Pelodiscus sinensis
CCCCGTCCCACCGCCCCTTCCCCCGTCCTGTCACACCCCTCCCCCAGTCCCACCGCCCCTTCCCCCGTCCCACCGCCCCTTCCCCTGTCCTGTCACACCCCTCCCCCAGTCCCACCGCCCCTTCCCCCGTCCTGTCACACCCCTCCCCCAGTCCCACCGCCCCTTCCCCCATCCCACCGCCCCTTCCCCTGTCCTGTCACACCCCTCCCCCAGTCCCACCGCCCCTTGCCCCGTCCTGTCACACCCCTCCCCCAGTCCCACCGCCCCTTCCCCCGTCCTGTCACACCCCTTGCCCCGTCCCACCGCCCCTTCCCCCGTCCTGTCACACCCCTCCCCCAGTCCCACCGCCCCTTCCCCCATCCCACCGCCCCTTCCCCTGTCCTGTCACACCCCTCCCCCAGTCCCACCGCCCCTTGCCCCGTCCAGTCACACCCCTCCCCCAGTCCCACCGCCCCTTCCCCCGTCCTGTCACACCCCTCCCCCAGTCCCACCGCCCCTTGCCCCGTCCTGTCCTGTCACACCCCTTGCCCCGTCCCACCGCCCCTTCCCCGTCCTGTCACACCCCTCCCTCAGTCCCACCGCCCCTTGCCCCGTCCTGTCCTGTCACACCCCTTGCCCCGTCCCACCGCCCCTTACCCCATCCTGTCACACCCCTCCCCCAGTCCCACCGCCCCTTACCCCGTCCTGTCCTGTCACACCCCTTGCCCCGTCCCACCGCCCCTTCCCCCGTCCTGTCACACCCCTCCCCCAGTCCCACCGCCCCTTACCCCGTCCTGTCCTGTCACACCCCTTGCCCCGTCCCACCGCCCCTTCCCCCGTCCTGTCACACCCCTCCCCCAGTCCCACCGCCCCTTCCCCCGTCCTGTCACACCCCTCCCTCAGTCCCACCGCCCCTTGCCCCGTCCTGTCCTGTCACACCCCTTGCCCCGTCCCACCGCCCCTTCCCCCGTCCTGTCACACCCCTCCCCCAGTCCCACCGCCCCTTGCCCCGTCCTGTCCTGTCACACCCCTTGCCCCGTCCCACCGCCCCTTACCCCGTCCTGTCACACCCCTCCCCCAGTCCCACCGCCCCTTACCCCGTCCTGTCACACCCCTCCCCCAGTCCCACCGCCCCTTCCCCCAGTTCTGTCACACCCTGTGACGGCGCGTCGGGGTCCCCCGTCTCCTGCACCTCCGAAATGGCATGAACAGACTTCACCAGCCAGTAGAATGGAGGTTGTTTCTTGTTCCTCCAGCACAGCGCAGCACAGATGTAATCTGGTTACAGGAACTGGGGCTAAGAGGCCTCAGTGCCCCCCTTGAGATAGGGGAGTCCCAGCCCCCTCCCCAGCTCCTTCTTCCCTGCCTTCCAGCCAGGAACTAACTACCCCTCTTCCAGCCCTGCCCCCCAGCCAGGGCAGCATCCACCTTCCTTTGTTCCTCTCCATGGGGGGTGTCTGGCCACTGGTTTGCATAGTGACTCATCCTGTTTTGCTGGGTCGTGGTCCCCACGGCAGCCAGTGGGGGTTCCCCCAGAGCCAGCAGCATAGAAACCAGCCAGGTACCCCCACTACGTCACACACCCCTCCCCCAATCCCACCACCCCTTCCCCCGTCCCACCTCCTGTGACAGACCGGGCCGTGTCTGGGCACAGCTGAGGGCGCCCGCTCAGGGCGAATTGCTCGAATCCGGGGCTCCTTACAGCCCCCAGACTGGTGACCTCTCCAAACCGGCCACACACCAGTCCCACAGAGCGCTTCAGCAACCTGCCTGAACCCTCCCGAGCAAAACCCCTCCGACACCCCAGCAATATCCGTGCCCCAGATGGCCCCGGGCCTCATACACCGGTGGGGGGTCCTAGCACCCAATCCCACCTACCCCGAACAAGTTCTGTCCGGTCCCAAGAAACCAGCCACAGATCCCTGGTCAATTTACCCTCTGGACCTTACCCACAAATCACGCTGGGCCAGTCCTTTAGAATCTATATCTAAAGGTTTATTACCATGAGAAAGAAAAGCCTGAGAGTGAGGTTGTTAAAGGATAGTACGTTACATGCACCGAATCTCCCAGTCCTCGATGCAGGCTCTAGCAGAGATGTTACAGCTGCTGGTTTAAAAGTCCTTGTTGCGCATCCTAGGATCAGGATGGGTTCACAGGTCTTCCGGGCTCTTCAATCCCTGCAGTGCTGCCTCTGGGATGAAGTGCTGAGCTGAGACCCAAGATGGAGGCAACCACATGGCCTATTTATACTCCTTCCTGGCCTCTTCTTGGCTGCAGCAGGTCACCTGGCCAGAGGCCTATCCCTGTGTTCCCTGCTGGCAGCCCTCAGGTGTCCGCCCTCATTCTTGAGGTGTGTCCTTGGCCCATTGAGGGCCATTGTCCCACAGGGCCTCGCTGATTAGCATGTCCATAGGCCGGGCCCTGCCCAATGCTCAACCACACGCAGGGAAATCTTCAGTGTCCACACACGTACATGCTTATAACTTCACACCCAGACATTCTACACTCACATGACCAGCGTACATAGGATTAGCTGACAGTGAGCTTCTATTCAACACCCCACATGGCCCCCCCTTTATACCATTTTCTGGGGCCAACACCCACCTATGGGTGCAGCAGTGACCTGGCTGCTCCCCTCAAAATCCAGTAACATGACACCTCCTCTTCCCCCGTCCTGTCCCACCCCTCCCCCAGTCCCACCACCCCCTCCCCCGTCCCACCTCCCCTTCCTCAGTCCTGTCCCACCCCTCCCCCAGTCCCACCACCTCCTCCCCCGTCCCACCTCCCCTTCCTCAGTCCTGTCCCACCCCTCCCCCATCCCACCTCCCCTTCCTCAGTCCTGTCACACCCCTCCCCCAGTCCCACCGCCCCCTCCCCCGTCCCACCTCCCCTTCCTCAGTCCTTCCCACCCCTCCCCCAGTCCCACCGCCTCCTCCCCCGTCCCACCTCCCCTTCCTCAGTCCTGTCCCACCCCTCCCCCATCCCACCTCCCCTTCCTCAGTCCTGTCACACCCCTCCCCCAGTCCCACCGCCCCCTCCCCCGTCCCACCTCCCCTTCCTCAGTCCTGTCCCACCCCTCCCCCAGTCCCACCGCCTCCTCCCCCGTCCCACCTCCCCTTCCTCAGTCCTGTCCCACCCCTCCCCCATCCCACCTCCCCTTCCTCAGTCCTGTCACACCCCTCCCCCAGTCCCACCGCCCCCTCCCCCGTCCCACCTCCCCTTCCTCAGGCCTGTCCCACCCCTCCCCCATCCCACCTCCCCTTCCCCAGTCCTGTCACATCCCTCCCCCGATCCCACTGCCCCTCACCCCTCCCCCAGTCCCACTGCCCCCTCAGTCTTAGCTCCCAGGTCTATTTGCAGCTGCCTCAGCTCCGTGGAGGGGAGCCCGGCCCTGGGAACCTTTGCTGGCCAAATGGGTCCTAGTGGCCCACCAGTTCCTCTGGTCGCCTCCCAATTTGCAGCCTCTCCTGGCCCCCTCAAGGGGCTGTTCTGGCCACCGCCCCGCAGGCTCCAGGGGCCGTCAGCACCCTCCATCCTGGGGAGAGGGGCCCAGAGCCAGGGCCCTGCCCCTGCCCCCAAAGCAGCAAGTCTCCCCGCTCGACCCGCCCCCAGCCTCCTGGGCGGAAAGGGGCTGCCTGGTCAGGGAGTTTGGGGCAGGCCAGGAGGCACTGACCTAGGTGGCTCCCGACCAGCAGCCCTGCAGCTCCCTGAGGCAGCTGCTCTGCCTGCTCCAAATGGCTGGCTGCCCCTGTGGCCCTCTACTCCAGGTGGGGGGGGCAGGGCGGGAGGCTTTGCACACTGGCCCCCCCCAACAAAATCTCAGCTCCCATTGGCCACTTTCCGCAAAGCCGGCCCCTCCCCCGCGCCCGGAGCAGAGAGCCACAGGGAGCAGCCAGCCGCTGAAAGCCGTGGGGCTGCTGTGTGCCTGGGCCCCAGCAGGGCGCAGACCCGGAGGCTTGGTGGGCTGGATCCAACCCGGGGCTGTATCTTGCCAGCCCCGATCCAGGGAGCGGTGCCGTGCCACACGCACGGGGGAACCGCAGGGCTGCAGCGCTCGCACGGGACGCAGCACGGCGAGCACGGCTCCGGCGCCCACACACCGAGACCCTGCTGCTCCAGCCTGGCGAGCACGGCTCCGGCGCCCACACACCGAGACCCTGCTGCTCCAGCCTGGCGAGCCCGGCTCCGGCACCCACACACCGAGACCCTGCTGCTCCAGCCTGGCAAGCACGGCTCCGGCGCCCACACACCGAGACCCTGCTGCTCCAGCCTGGAGAGCACGGCTCCGGCGCCCACACACCGAGACCCTGCTGCTCCAGCCTGGAGAGCACGGCTCCGGCGCCCACACACCGAGACCCTGCTGCTCCAGCCCGGACAGCCCGGCAGGGGAAGGGCAGGGAGGGGACTAGCTGCCGGGGTGGACAGACCCGCACGCCTGGCCCCTCCTGGACTCGCCCCGAGGCAGCATGGTCGGTGCATTCCCGCCCGGCCGACGCGGGGCCCTATTTATAGCTGGGGCCCTCACTGGGCCAGCCACCGGGGGAGGGGCTGGCAGCAGGTGGCTGCAACAATGCTGCTCATCTCCAGCAGGGGGCAGCGTGGCACCGGGAAACACCCCTCTACCCCCAGCCCCTGCCCCCCCAGTGCCCCTCACTCCCGCCCGCAGCCCCTGCCAGCCCTGCCCCCAGCCCTGCCAGCGCCCCTCACTCCCGCCCCACAGCCCCTGCCAGCCCAGCCCTGCCCCCCCAGCCCTGCCAGTGCCCCTCACTCCCGCCCGCAGCCCCTGCCAGCCCTGCCCTGCCCCCCCCAGCCCTGCCAGTGCCCCTCACTCCCGCCCCACAGCCCCTGCTCCCCCAGCCCTGTCCCCCCAGCACCACTAATACCCCTCACTCCCACCCCACAGCCCCTGCCAGTCCTGCCCTGCCCCCCCAGCCCTGCCAGTGCCCCTCACTCCCGCCCCACAGCCCCTGCTCCCCCAGCCCTGTCCCCCCAGCACCACTAATACCCCTCACTCCCACCCCACAGCCCCTGCCAGTCCTGCCCTGCCCCCCCAGCCCTGCCAGTGCCCCTCACTCCCACCCCACAGCCCCTGCCAGTCCTGCCCTGCCCCCCCAGCCCTGCCAGTGCCCCTCACTCCCGCCCCACAGCCCCTGCCAGCCCTGCCCCCCCAGCCCTGCCAGTGCCTCTCACTCCCGCCCCACAGCCCCTGCCAGCCCTGCCCCCCCAGCCCTGCCAGTGCCCCTCACTCCCACCCCACAGCCCCTGCCAGCCCCACCCCCCCAGCCCTGCCAGTACCCCTCACTCCCTCACCCCTCACGCCCCGGGGGCCTTTGGCACCAGAGCAGGAGCACAGAGAATTGAGGGTCGAGACCCAGGTTGTGGGGCGGGAGTGACGGGTACTGAGTGTGGTGGCGCGTTGGGGTCCCCCACCTCCTGCACCCCCGAACAGACTCCCCCAGCCAGTAGAACAGGGGAGTTTATTGCCTCTCCAGGGTACAGCCCAGCACAGATGGAATCTGGTTCCAGGGCAGGCCTAGGATGCCTCAGCCCCCTTGAGATGGGGGAGCCTGGGGCCCTAAATCCCAGCCCCTTGCTCAGGCTGCTTCCTAAGTGAGTGAGGCGAACCCCAACACGCCGTCACAGGGCTGCTTTTAAACTGGCTCCCCTGGCAGACCAGCTCCCCCCCGGCACCCTTGGGACGGAAAGTCGAGAGCCGGTGGGTGCAGGCTGGCTCCGACCCCGCGGCTCAGGGGGGTTCCCATCGCCAGTGAGGCACTCGCCCTGCCACGCAGAGGGACGTCCCGGACGGGGCGAAGGGGGCTGGTGTCGCGGCTCACAGGTGGTGCCCACACTTGGCCCCTCGGCTCCTGGGCGGGACCTCCGGGACCCCCCCCCCCAGTGAAGCAGCCTCTTCTCGGGGAGCCCCCCCCCCTCCAGCGCAGTGACCAGCCCGTTCGCAGGGGCCACTCCAGTGCGGGGACCCTCTCTTGGGGGCCCCTCTCCCCTGGGGGTCGCCCTCCGCCTCCGGGACGGCGCCTCTCAGGGCCTCCAGCCGCCTCCTCCGCCGTGAGCCCCTCGGGGGTCCCCCCCTCTGGCCCCCGGGGCCCCCTCCCAGAGGGGACAGCGCCCCCCTGCTCCCCACCCCAGAGCGACCCCCGGCCAGCGCCCAGCAGGAGGGGCTATGGAGCTTTGAACCCAGCAAAGGATCCCTCAGGCCAGTCGCCTGGGCCCCCCGCCCCCCACATCTGAGTCTGCCCTGCAGCCGGCTGAGTCCTGCCTGCCCTGCCCTGCCCCCAAAACAGCCCCCGTCCCCCAGCCGAGCCCCAGTACCCCAGCAACAGCCCCTCCCCCGCCAGTGTCTCTCCCCAGGTAACCGGGTCGCCTGGGCCCCTCTTCTCCCCTCCCCCCCCGTCCAATGTTCTCCCCTCGCTGGGACCCGCTGGGCCGGTCGGGGTCCCCCCCTGCAGCCCCTTGTCTGGCGTCTGGCCGGAGCCGGCCGTGTCCCCTGAGCAGGGCCGGGGGCGCCGGGGCACCAGACGCGGCTCCAGTTCTGGGCTGTTCTCTGCAACCGCACTGAGCCCCCCTGTATGTAACCCCCCTGAACCCCCAAAACTCCCCCCTTGTCACATTGAACCAGCAACACCCGGCACTGAGCCCCCCTGTATGTAATCCCCCTGAGCCCCCAAAACTCCCCCCTTGTCACATTGAACCAGCAACACCCGGCACTGAGCCCCCCTGTATGTAATCCCCCTGAGCCCCCAAAACTCCCCCCTTGTCACATTGAACCAGCAACACCCGGCACTGAGCCCCCCTGTATGTAACC
The DNA here is from genome assembly GCF_049634645.1 of Pelodiscus sinensis. Classification (NCBI taxonomy): domain Eukaryota; kingdom Metazoa; phylum Chordata; order Testudines; family Trionychidae; genus Pelodiscus; species Pelodiscus sinensis. The sequence goes on from NW_027465982.1 coordinate 306,803, forward strand.
CCCCTGAACCCCCAAAACTCCCCCCTTGTCACACTGAACCAGCAACACCCGGCACTGAGCCCCCCCGTATGTAACCCCCCTGAACCCCCAAAACTCCCCCCTTGTCACACTGAACCAGCAACACCCGGCACTGAGCCCCCCTGTATGTAACCCCCCTGAACCCCCAAAACGCCCCCCTTGTCACACTGAACCAGCAACACCCGGCACTGAGCCCCCCCGTATGTAACCCCCCTGAACCCCCAAAACTCCCCCCTTGTCACACTGAACCAGCAACACCCGGCACTGAGCCCCCCCGTATGTAACCCCCCTGAACCCCCAAAACTCCCCCCTTGTCACATTGAACCAGCAACACCCAGCACTGAGCCCCCCTGTATGTAACCCCCCTGAACCCCCAAAACTCCCCCCTTGTCACACTGAACCAGCAACACCCGGCACTGAGCCCCCCCGTATGTAACCCCCCTGAACCCCCAAAACTCCCCCCTTGTCACATTGAACCAGCAACACCCGGCACTGAGCCCCCCGGTATGTAACCCCCCTGAACCCCCAAAACTCCCCCCTTGTCACATTGAACCAGCAACACCCAGCACTGAGCCCCCCTGTATGTAACCCCCCTGAACCCCCAAAACTCCCCCCTTGTCACATTGAACCAGCAACACCCGGCACTGAGCCCCCCTGTATGTAACCCCCCCTGAACCCCCAAAACTCCCCCCTTGTCACAGTGAACCAGCAACACCCGGCACTGAGCCCCCCGTATGTAACCCCCCTGAGCCCCCAAAACTCCCCCCTTGTCACACTGAACCAGCAACACCCGGCACTGAGCCCCCCTGTATGTAACCCCCCTGAACCCCCAAAACTCCCCCCTTGTCACACTGAACCAGCAACACCCGGCACTGAGCCCCCCTGTATGTAACCCCCCTGAACCCCCAAAACTCCCCCCTTGTCACACTGAACCAGCAACACCCGGCACTGAGCCCCCCCGTATGTAACCCCCCCTGAGCCCCCAAAACTCCCCCCTTGTCACACTGAACCAGCAACACCCGGCACTGAGCCCCCCTGTATGTAACCCCCCTGAGCCCCAAAACTCCCCCCTTGTCACACTGAACCAGCAACACCCGGCACTGAGCCCCCCTGTATGTAACCCCCCTGAACCCCCAAAACTCCCCCCTTGTCACACTGAACCAGCAACACCCGGCACTGAGCCCCCCTGTATGTAACCCCCCTGAATCCCCAAAACTCCCCCCTTGTCACAGTGAACCAGCAACACCCGGCACTGAGCCCCCCTGTATGTAACCCCCCTGAGCCCCCAAAACTCCCCCCTTGTCACATTGAACCAGTAACACCCGGCACTGAGCCCCCCCGTATGTAACCCCCCTGGACCTCCAAAACTCCCCCCTTGTCACACTGAACCAGCAACACCCGGCACTGAGCCCCCCCGTATGTAACCCCCCTGAACCCCAAAACTCCCCCCTTGTCACATTGAACCAGCAACACCCGGCACTGAGCCCCCCTGTATGTAACCCCCCTGAACCCCAAAACTCCCCCCTTGTCACATTGAACCAGTAACACCCGGCACTGAGCCCCCCTGTATGTAACCCCCCTGAGCCCCCAAAACTCCCCCCTTGTCACATTGAACCAGCAACACCCGGCACTGAGCCCCCCTGTATGTAACCCCCCTGAGCCCCAAAACTCCCCCCTTGTCACATTGAACCAGTAACACCCGGCACTGAGCCCCCCCGTATGTAACCCCCCTGAACCTCTAAAACTCCCCCCTTGTCGCATTGAACCAGCAACACCCGGCACTGAGCCCCCCTGTATGTAACCCCCCTGAGCCCCCAAAACTCCCCCCTTGTCACACTGAACCAGCAACACCCGGCACTGAGCCCCCCTGTATATAACCCCCCTGAGCCCCCAAAACTCCCCCCTTGTCACACTGAACCAGTAACACCCGGCACTGAGCCCCCCTGTATGTAACCCCCCTGAACCCCCAAAACTCCCCCCTTGTCACATTGAACCAGCAACACCCGGCACTTAGCCCCCCTGTATGTAACCCCCCCTGAGCCCCCAAAACTCCCCCCTTGTCACACTGAACCAGCAACACCCGGCACTGAGCCCCCCTGTATGTAACCCCCCTGAACCCCCAAAACTCCCCCCTTGTCACATCGAACCAGTAACACCCGGCACTGAGCCCCCCTCTATGTAACCCCCCTGAGCCCCCAAAACTCCCCCCTTGTCACATTGAACCAGTAACACCTGGCACTGAGCCCCCCTGTATGTAACCCCCCTGAGCCCCCAAAACTTCCCCCTTGTCACACTGAACCAGCAACACCCGGCACTGAGCCCCCCTGTATGTAACCCCCCTGAGCCCCCAAAACTCCCCCCTTGTCACATTGAACCAGTAACACCCGGCACTGAGCCCCCCTGTATGTAACCCCCCTGAGCCCCCAAAACTCCCCCCTTGTCACATTGAACCAGTAACACCCGGCACTGAGCCCCCCTGTATGTAACCCCCCTGAGCCCCCAAAACTCCCCCCTTGTCACACTGAACCAGTAACACCCGGCACTGAGCCCCCCTGTATGTAACCCCCCCTGAGCCCCCAAAACTCCCCCCTTCTCACATTGAACCAGTAACACCCGGCACTGAGCCCCCCTGTATGTAACCCCCCTGAGCCCCCAAAACTCCCCCCTTGTCACATTGAACCAGCAACACCCGGCACTGAGCCCCCCTGTATGTAACCCCCCTGAACCCCCAAAACTCCCCCCTTGTCACAGTGAACCAGCAACACCCGGCACTGAGCCCCCCTGTATGTAACCCCCCTGAGCCCCCAAAACTCCCCCCTTGTCACATTGAACCAGCAACACCCGGCACTGAGCCCCCCTGTATGTAACCCCCCTGAGCCCCCAAAACTTCCCCCTTGTCACACTGAACCAGTAACACCCGGCACTGAGCCCCCCTATATGTAACCCCCCTGAACCCCCAAATCTCCCCCCTTGTCACACTGAACCAGTAACATCCGGCACTGAGCCCCCCTGTATGTAACCCCCCCGAACCCCCAAAACTCCCCCCTTGTCACACTGAACCAGTAACATCCGGCACTGAGCCCCCCTGTATGTAACCCCCCGAACCCCCAAAACTCCCCCCTTGTCACACTGAACCAGTAACACCCGGCACTGAGCCCCCCTGTATGTAACCCCCCCTGAACCCCCAAAACTCCCCCCTTGTCACACTGAACCAGCAACACCCGGCACTGAGCCCCCCTGTATGTAACCCCCGCTGAGCCCCCAAAACTCCCCCCTTGTCACATTGAACCAGCAACACCCGGCACTGAGCCCCCCTGTATGTAACCCCCCTGAACCCACAAAACTCCCCCCTTGTCACATTGAACCAGTAACACCCGGCACTGAGCCCCCCTGTATGTAACCCCCTGAACCCCCAAAACTCCCCCCTTGTCACACTGAACCAGCAACACCCGGCACTGAGCCCCCCCGTATGTAACCCCCCTGAACCCCCAAAACTCCCCCCTTGTCACACTGAACCAGCAACACCCGGCACTGAGCCCCCCTGTATGTAACCCCCCTGACCCCCAAAACTCCCCCCTTGTCACATTGAACCAGCAACACCCGGCACTGAGCCCCCCTGTATGTAACCCCCCTTTGAACCCCAAAACTCCCCCCTTGTCACATTGAACCAGCAACACCCGGCACTGGGCCCCCCTGTATGTAACCCCCCTGAGCCCCCAAAACTCCCCCCTTGTCACACTGAACCAGCAACACCAAGCACTGAGCCCCCCTGTATGTAACCCCCCTGAGCCCCCAAAACTCCCCCCTTGTCACATTGAACCAGCAACACCCGGCACTGAGCCCCCCTGTATGTAACCCCCCTGACCCCCAAAACTCCCCCCTTGTCACATTGAACCAGCAACACCCGGCACTGAGCCCCCCTGTATGTAACCCCCCCTGAGCTCCCAAAACTCCTCCCTTGTCACACTGAACCAGCAACACCCGGCACTGAGCCCCCCTGTATGTAACCCCCCCTGAGCCCCCAAAACTCCCCCCTTGTCACACTGAACCAGTAACATCCGGCACTGAGCCCCCCTGTATGTAACCCCCCCTGAGCCCCCAAAACTCCCCCCTTGTCACATTGAACCAGCAACACCCGGCACTGAGCCCCCCTGTATGTAACCCCCCTGAACCCACAAAACTCCCCCCTTGTCACATTGAACCAGCAACACCCGGCACTGAGCCCCCCCGTATGTAACCCCCCTGAACCCCCAAAACTCCCCCCTTGTCACACTGAACCAGCAACACCCGGCACTGAGCCCCCCTGTATGTAACCCCCCTGACCCCCAAAACTCCCCCCTTGTCACATTGAACCAGCAACACCCGGCACTGAGCCCCCCTGTATGTAACCCCCCTTTGAACCCCAAAACTCCCCCCTTGTCACATTGAACCAGCAACACCCGGCACTGGGCCCCCCTGTATGTAACCCCCCTGAGCCCCCAAAACTCCCCCCTTGTCACACTGAACCAGCAACACCAAGCACTGAGCCCCCCTGTATGTAACCCCCCTGAGCCCCCAAAACTCCCCCCTTGTCACATTGAACCAGCAACACCCGGCACTGAGCCCCCCTGTATGTAACCCCCCTGAACCCCCAAAACTCCCCCCTTGTCACATTGAACCAGCAACACCCGGCACTGAGCCCCCCCGTATGTAACCCCCTCTGAGCCCCCAAAACTCCCCCCTTGTCACACTGAACCAGCAACACCCGGCACTGAGCCCCCCTGTATGTAACCCCCCCTGAGCCCCCAAAACTCCCCCCTTGTCACATTGAACCAGCAACACCCGGCACTGAGCCCCCCTGTATGTAACCCCCCTGAACCCACAAAACTCCCCCCTTGTCACATTGAACCAGTAACACCCGGCACTGAGCCCCCCTGTATGTAACCCCCTGAACCCCCAAAACTCCCCCCTTGTCACACTGAACCAGCAACACCCGGCACTGAGCCCCCCCGTATGTAACCCCCCTGAACCCCCAAAACTCCCCCCTTGTCACACTGAACCAGCAACACCCGGCACTGAGCCCCCCTGTATGTAACCCCCCCTGAGCCCCCAAAACTCCCCCCTTGTCACATTGAACCAGCAACACCCGGCACTGAGCCCCCCTGTATGTAACCCCCCTGAACCCACAAAACTCCCCCCTTGTCACATTGAACCAGTAACACCCGGCACTGAGCCCCCCTGTATGTAACCCCCTGAACCCCCAAAACTCCCCCCTTGTCACACTGAACCAGCAACACCCGGCACTGAGCCCCTCCGTATGTAACCCCCCTGAACCCCCAAAACTCCCCCCTTGTCACACTGAACCAGCAACACCCGGCACTGAGCCCCCCTGTATGTAACCCCCCTGACCCCCAAAACTCCCCCCTTGTCACATTGAACCAGCAACACCCGGCACTGAGCCCCCCTGTATGTAACCCCCCCTGAGCTCCCAAAACTCCTCCCTTGTCACACTGAACCAGCAACACCCGGCACTGAGCCCCCCTGTATGTAACCCCCCCTGAGCCCCCAAAACTCCCCCCTTGTCACACTGAACCAGTAACATCCGGCACTGAGCCCCCCTGTATGTAACCCCCCTTTGAACCCCAAAACTCCCTCTGCCTCACATCTGGAAAGCGACAGCTGAAGGTACCGGAGTCCTGCCTAGATCCGTGTCCCCGTGGGCTGCCGGGGTGTCCCCGTGGGCTGGTGCTCTGTGTGGATGGCAAAGACCAGGAGAGGGGGCGGAGCTGCCAGGAGAGGGGGCGGAGCTGCCAGGAGAGGGGGCGGAGCTGCCCAGGCCCGCACCGTGGCCGTGACACAACATGCTCCGAAGGACCCACAACCTGGGTCTCGACCCTCAATTCTCTGTGCTCCTGCTCTGGTGCCAAAGGCCCCCGGGGCGTGAGGGGTGGGTGAGGCCAGGGGTCCCAGCTGGAGGCCTCAAGGCTCTGCCAGCCAGCTCAGGAACGGAGCAGTAGAGAGGCCCTCCAGACAGGCTAGAGTGGCAGTGGGGGAGGCAGCCAATCAGGGGCCAGGAGGGCCATATAAAAGGGGCTACAGCGCAGCAGTGAGTTGCTGCTTGGAGCTGGAGGAGGGGGGACTGTGGCCTGGGCGAGCAGCAGGGGCGTGAGATGCTGCTGGCAGACAGCCCCGGGGTTACATTAGTGAGGGGGCACAGCCGGGGGGAGCTTCCCCCCCCCCCAAAGGCTTTCAGTCCCGGCTCCGCTCCCCTTCGTGGCCAGCCACGGACTCTGCCCGCACGCGTGAGAGCCTGGTGGCGGGGCGTCCCTGCCAAGCGAAGCGGGCCTCTCGGGCGCTTCGCCACTCGCCTGCGTCTGCGCCCGCGGGGCCTGGGGGTTCCCTCCAGCTCACTGGTACAAGTGTGACAGGCCCAGAGCCCGGCCCGGCACCCCACGGAGGCCAGGCCCTTTCTCGCCACGTTCTGAGGCCTCGGCAGCCCCGTAGCGTGCGCCCGGTCCGTGGGATCCTGCTGAGTGTTGCCGTGGAAGGGTGCCACGTCCGTTCCCCGTCAGCTGGGGTGCAGCCAGCAACTTCCCCAGCCTGCATGGGGGAGGGGACTTGCGCCCATGGCCAGAGGCGGGGCCCCCCTTGCGTGGGGGCGGGGCTCCGTTTGGGGGGCACGTCCCAGCTGTAGCCCTAGGTTAGGGCGGCGCGGGCGGGGCCGTGGGCTGACGCCCTGCCTGAGGGGGCCCCGCAGGCCGCCAGAGCCCCGCCCCCCGCAGGGCGTTTTTACACACGGGGGCTTTGGGGCGCTCCTGGGGGGCTCCTCAGGGCTGGTGCTGGCAAGGCTGGGGGGAGGGGCTGGTGTGGGGGGCACAGCAGCAGCTGCCATGAGGGGTGTTTGTCCCCCCCAGCTGTGCACACACCTCAGCTGGGCCAGGCCCTGGGCTTGCAGCCCAGCCCCTGCCTAGGTCTGCCGCTCGTCCCTGCTCGACTCCCGGGCAGCAGGGAGCACGGCTGAGCCTGCCCCCCTGGAGCTCCCTGCGGCTGCCTCTGGGAGCCGGGCGGGGCCTGAGCCAGGGAGCAGCTCCCTCTCCGCCTGGCGGCTAACGGGGGCCTGGCTCTGCCAGGGGAGCGGAGCTGTCTGGGGCTGTGCACTGGGCTCCGAGGGGGGAGCCGGCCAAGGAATGTGACACATCAGAAGGCAGCTGCTGCTTCAGGAGAGGGGCCGAGCCGGCTCGGCGGTGGGGGTGGGGGGGGGGGCGCCGGGGGCTGCGGCCGCGAGGGGCCCTGCCGGAGCAGGGGGGGCTGCAGGGAGCCGCACCCCGGAAAGCAGAGGAGAGGGGCTGGGTCGCGGAGCAGGGCTGGGGTTTCGTCCCCACCGGGTGCTGTTCCGGCTGGGCATGCGGCACGGGCCCCTCGACTTGGCTGGCTCCGCCGTGCAGGCAGCAACCTGAGACCTCTCCTAAAAATAACCCCCGCTCACCCCCGGAGCTGCGACCTTCGGGGCTTCGTCCGGCCCGAACGCCACCTGCGCCGGCCTTTCCCCCGGCCCCGCGCGCACAGCAGCAGGGAGCTCCGGCTGCGCGGCAGGAGGGAGACCCGGAGCCTGGGGGCTGCCCGCGGGGCCACCTGCAGCAGCTGGGAGCGGAGAGCCGGGAGCGCAGGCTCGGCTGGGCTGCAGCAGGGAGGGCCGAGCCCGGAGCCATGCACCGAGCCCAGGCGCAGAGCAACCTGAGCCAAGCGGGAGAGGAGGCCGGGGGGCTGGCGCGTGCGTTGGGGAGGCCTGGGGTGGCTCCCCCGAGTCCCGGCATCCCCCCGAAGCGCGCCAAGGTCGTGGAGGCGCCTGGCGCGGGAGCCGCTCGCCCCGCAGCCCCGGCCTTTGTGCGGAAGCTGAAGAACGCAGCCATCGGCACCGGCTGCGACATTCGGCTGCGGGTGGCCGTGGTGGGCAGCCCCCCGCCCCGCCTGCGCTGGTACAAGAACGAGGAGCCCATCTCCCCGCGGGGGGAGGAGTTCGGGAGCCTGTGGATCCGGGAGAGCAAGCCGGAGGACGCGGGCGTCTACACCTGCGTGGCCTGGAATGTGCAGGGGGAGGCCACGACCAGCGCCGTGTTGGCCATCCTCGATCTAGACGGTAAGGCCCGGGCGCCGGGGGAGGGCGCCGGCGTGGAGGCCAAGACCCTGGAAGCCAGAGCCTGTCTGCACACGGGGCTTCCTGCCTGATGCTGAGATGCAGCTGCCTCTGGGGAGGGGCGTAACACTCGCTTCCCAGCTGCATGGCCCCGTCCTGGCCAACGTGGGGGAGCCGTGCGGGCCCAGAGCGGCGAGCGGGGGCAGGAGAGAGAGAGACAGCGCCGTGCTGTGGTTCCCGGAGCCCAGTGGTGCCAGCCAGACTCTGCAGCCTCAATGCCCCGGCAGCAGGGGGGGCGGGGGGCAGTTGAGCCCCACATGGTGCCCCCCCCCCCGCTACAGCAGCAGTACGCAAAGGGCCGTCTGCAGAATGAGCCCATCCCCCCAGCGACTGGCCCTGGTCTGCACCCCGGCCAGGCTGCTGCACCTGGCACTGCCCCCCCCACCTGGTGCCTTGTGCCATGGGGGCTAAGCACCCGCCTGGGGCCGTGACCAGCTGCCAGGCAATGGAGCTTGGGCCCTGCCTATTGGCCTGTTACGTGAGGGCGGGGCACACGGGGGTGGGCGGTGCCCATTGGCCAGTAGCAGTGGGGGCAGGGCAGTGCATGGGCAGTGGGGGGGCGGTGCGTGGGCAGGGGCCATGCCCTGTAGTGTGGGAGCTGGGCCATTCAGTGTGGGGGGGGGCTGGTGCGGGGCAGACCATGTGGTGGGGGGGGCCGTGCCATTCAGTGCGTGCGGGGGGATGGTGCGGGGCAGTCTGTGTGGTGGCGGGCCGTGCCATTCAGTGCGTGCGGGGGGATGGTGCGGGGCAGTCTGTGTGGTGGCGGGCCGTGCCATTCAGTGCGGGGGGGGGCTGGTGCGGGGCAGACCATGTGGTGGGCGGGCCGTGCCATTCAGTGCATGCGGGGGGATGGTGCGGGGCAGTCTGTGTGGTGGCGGGCCGTGCCATTCAGTGCGTGCGGGGGGATGGTGCGGGGCAGTCTGTGTGGTGGCGGGCCGTGCCATTCAGTGCGGGTGGGCGGGGGGGACAGTGCGGGGCAGTCTGTGTGGTGGCGGGCCGTGCCATTCAGTGCGTGCGGGGGGATGGTGCGGGGCAGTCTGTGTGGTGGCGGGCCGTGCCATTCAGTGCGTGCGGGGGGGGATGGTGCGGGGCAGTCTGTGTGGTGGCGGCCCGTGCCATTCAGTGCGTGCGGGGGGATGGTGCGGGGCAGTCTGTGTGGTGGCGGCCCGTGCCATTCAGTGCGTGCGGGGGGGATGGTGCGGGGCAGTCTGTGTGGTGGCGGGCCGTGCCATTCAGTGCGTGCGGGGGGATGGTGTGGGGCAGTCTGTGTGGTGGCGGGCCGTGCCATTCAGTGCGGGTGGGCGGGGGGGACAGTGCGGGGCAGTCTGTGTGGTGGCGGGCCGTGCCATTCAGTGCGTGCGGGGGGATGGTGCGGGGCAGTCTGTGTGGTGGCGGGCCGTGCCATTCAGTGCGTGCGGGGGGATGGTGCGGGGCAGTCTGTGTGGTGGCGGGCCGTGCCATTCAGTGCAGGGGGGGGATGGTGCGGGGCAGACCATGTGGTGGGCGGGCCGTGCCATTCAGTGCGTGCGGGGGGATGGTGCGGGGCAGTCTGTGTGGTGGCGGCCCGTGCCATTCAGTGCGTGCGGGGGGATGGTGCGGGGCAGTCTGTGTGGTGGCGGGCCATGCCATTCAGTGCGTGTGGGGGGATGGTGCGGGGCAGTCTGTGTGGTGGCGGGCCGTGCCATTCAGTGCGGGTGGGCGGGGGGGACAGTGCGGGGCAGTCTGTGTGGTGGCGGGCCGTGCCATTCAGTGCGTGCGGGGGGATGGTGCGGGGCAGTCTGTGTGGTGGCGGGCCGTGCCATTCAGTGCGGGTGGGCGGGGGGGACAGTGCGGGGCAGTCTGTGTGGTGGCGGGCCGTGCCATTCAGTGCGTGCGGGGGGATGGTGCGGGGCAGTCTGTGTGGTGGCGGGCCGTGCCATTCAGTGCGTGCGGGGGGGGGATGGTGCGGGGCAGTCTGTGTGGTGGCGGCCCGTGCCATTCAGTGCGTGCGGGGGGATGGTGCGGGGCAGTCTGTGTGGTGGCGGCCCGTGCCATTCAGTGCGTGCGGGGGGGATGGTGCGGGGCAGTCTGTGTGGTGGCGGGCCGTGCCATTCAGTGCGTGCGGGGGGATGGTGTGGGGCAGTCTGTGTGGTGGCGGGCCGTGCCATTCAGTGCGGGTGGGCGGGGGGGACAGTGCGGGGCAGTCTGTGTGGTGGCGGGCCGTGCCATTCAGTGCGTGCGGGGGGATGGTGCGGGGCAGTCTGTGTGGTGGCGGGCCGTGCCATTCAGTGCGTGCGGGGGGATGGTGCGGGGCAGTCTGTGTGGTGGCGGGCCGTGCCATTCAGTGCAGGGGGGGGATGGTGCGGGGCAGACCATGTGGTGGGCGGGCCGTGCCATTCAGTGCGTGCGGGGGGATGGTGCGGGGCAGTCTGTGTGGTGGCGGCCCGTGCCATTCAGTGCGTGCGGGGGGATGGTGCGGGGCAGTCTGTGTGGTGGCGGGCCATGCCATTCAGTGCGTGTGGGGGGATGGTGCGGGGCAGTCTGTGTGGTGGCGGCCCGTGCCATTCAGTGCGTGCGGGGGGGATGGTGCGGGGCAGTCTGTGTGGTGGCGGGCCGTGCCATTCAGTGCGTGTGGGGGGATGGTGTGGGGCAGGAGATGCCTGGGCAGACGGCTGTGAGCAAGGGCACCTTTCCCAGAGCCAGGCAGCCCTCCCTGTGGTGCCCTCTGGGCCCGGCTCCCCCTCGCTGCCTGGTGTCCCTGGACGCCTGACCCAAAGGGCTGGGGCAGCTGCCTTTGCTCGGTGGCCCCTTGAGCCCAGCTCAGGAGCTGCTACAGTCAGGCACTGCCCGAGGTAGCTGTGCGTGTTGCCCTCCCAGCCAGGGGCTGGCACCCAGCAGGAAGCCGCAGGGCAGCTAGGGGTGCTCAGTCTGGCTGGGTGGGTCGCTGGGGGGAGAGGCAGTCTCCTTGCATGACAGAATCTTGAATTAACGATTGATCGTTAATCCCTGGAGAGTCCCGGTGGGCTGGCAGCCCTGCCTCACGGGCTGCGAGGAGGGGTCCATGAGGGGCCGAGCGCTGGCGCAAGGCAGTGGAAAGTGGGGGCTGACACACTGCACGGAGGGGGCCGGTGGGACGTGGTGCTCCGGGCAATGGGCATGAGAAGGTGGCAGCTGGTGCTGGGAGGGGGCCGCGAGAGGGAGGGGTGGGTCAGTGCGGAGGCTGTGCTGCCCATGGGCCGTGGGGCCTGGGGTGTGGAGGGGAGGAAGGTGCTGGCTTGGGGGGCTCCTCTCGTGCCTGCTTTGGTCTGCAGGCTCCAGCGCTGCCAGAGGCGGGGAGGAAGCCGCTGGTGCCCGACAGGCACAGGGACTGGCAGTGTGAGGGCAGCAAGGGGCAGAGGTTGGGGGGTGCACAGCGAGCGGCCATGCTCCGGGTGCCTCCTGGGCTGCCTGAGACGCTGGCCACCCGCTCGGCCCCGGCCTGGTGTGTGTGTGTGTGGGGGGGGTTGCCTGGGCAGCAGGGATGCCAGCAAGGGGGCTAGAGCCCCAGGCAGAGCTAGAGCCAAACTCCTGGAAGCCCAGGCCAGGCCGTGCTGGTGGCGGGGGGCTGGTATGTGGGAGAACGTGTGGAATTGTTGCACTTAAGAGAAGCACCCGGGGTCTTTTTCAGGGGGAGAAGGCAACAGGCCACAGTTACTGGCCATCCATAGATCAACACTTGCCATGTGCATATGACACATCACACTCACGCTCTCCCTGGCACCTGCTGCGGGAGGGGCTCCCCTTCCGGTCTCCATTCACCCCCCCAGGGCAGTCGGGGAAAGGGGAAGATCCATTCTACTCCGAGCAAAAGACACTTTTCTTTACCTTAACTCAGGGGTCCCCAGCGCGGTGCCCACAGGCGCCATGGCGCCCGCCGGGGCATGTACGGGCGCCCGCCTAGCGCCGCCCCCGGGAGCGTGGCACATGCGCGGCCCCGCCCCCAGGCGGCCCGGCAGCCCCGCGCGGCGCCCGCCACCCAAAAAGGCTGGGGACGCTGCCTCAACTATTCCTAGGACCTCTAGCAGAAAGAGCTTGATCCCAAGTGTCTGTGGCGAAGATGGATACAAGGTTCCTCTTAGACAAGGTTCGCTAAGAAGGGTTAACTGGAAGCTCCAGCTAGAAGCACAAGACCTGTCTAGAAAAGGACTTACAAAGTTTCTCTTAATACAAAGTGATGTGAGAATGACACATGGGTCTCTGGAAATGTTAGAGATTTAGACTCTAATGGACTCCAGATCTCAAGGGATCCAAGCGCTTACAGGGCCGCTAGCGGGAGTATCTCCATGCTCCGAGAGCGTGAACCCAGCACGCGGGGATGGGAGCGGGTAACCGCTTACCCAGCGATGAAGAGGGGATTGTATTTGCTCTGCTTCTACTGCCCTGTGGTAACCCCGTCTGTGTGCCTCAGTTTCCCTGGGCACTGCACCAATAGCAAGATGGGGATGGGGCTTACCGTCCCAAGAGCAGCGGGGTTGGAAGGAGCCAGGCTGGAGCAGCCTGTGCCCGTGGCAGAGAGCCCCCCGCCCCGTTCAGTCAGTTAGCTCAGTCATTGGGCTTTCCAGCCCCACCAGCGAGGGGCAGATCAAGGCCCCAGGAGCGGGGCCAGTGAAATGTGAGGGGAGAGCGGAGGCCACCAACACGGCTACCTCACTAGTGGGGCGTCATCCGTCCCCGCAGTGCCTGGGCCCCGGCAGCTCACCTGGGGGCAGAGAACGGCCCCAGCGCCTCACACGGCTGCTTCCTGGCGCAGCTGGTGCAGGCTCCCGCCGGGGGGGGGGGGGGGAGGAGGCGAGTCCTGATTCAGTCGGGGTGGCCTGGTTCGAGAGGTGACAGTGGCTGGACCACGTGGAAACAGGCCCCCAGTGGAATTCTGTGGACCTCCCTGGGGGGCACCTCACCCACCCAGCGGGGTGGCATGGACGCCAGCAAGGGGCGGCCCCAGAAGTGAGGAGGCGAGTTAAGCAGCAAGGAACAGGCAGCACCCCAGAGGGATCCCTGCCGGCTGCATGGACACGTCGCACCCCCCGGCCCAATGGCAACGGAACCCGCCACAGGGTCACTGAGCGCGCCACGGAGACTGTCCAGCCACGGCCAACGGCTCAGAGCCAGGCCTGGGAGATCGGGGGGGGGGGGGTCCTCCCAATGGGGCACTAAACCAGCTGCACGGAGCCCCTCAGCTACCCCCCTCGCCAGCAAATCCCCTCAGACACCCCAGTGCTCCCTGTACCCCCCAGCCCCCCCTCACGCAGGGGAGAGGTTCTAACCCATCCCCCACCTCCCCTCAGACACCCCAGTGCTCCCTGTGCCCCCCCAGCCCCCTTACGCAGGGGAGAGGTTCTAACCCATCCCCCACCTCCCCATAGACACCCCAGTGCTCCCTGTACCCCCCAGCCCCCCCTCACGCAGGGGAGAGGTTCTAACCCATCCCCCACCTCCCCTCACACACCCCAGTGCTCCCTGTGACCCTCAGACCCTCTTCACACAGGGGAGAGGTTATAACCCATCCCCCCACCTCCCCTCAGACACCCCAGTGCTCCCTGTGCCCCCCAAGCCTCCCTTACACAGGGGAGAGGTTCTAACCCATCCCCCACCTCCCCTCAGACACCCCAGTGCTCCCTGTGCCCCCCAAGCCTCCCTTACACAGGGGAGAGGTTCTAACCCATCCCCCCACCTCCCCTCAGACACCCCAGTGCTCCCTGACCCCCCCAATCCCACCGTACACAGGGGAGAGGTTCTAACCCATCCCCCACCTCCCACAGGACCAGCCCCAGTCCCAGGGCGATTTGCACCTCGACTCTCCCCCCAGGCGCTCGCAGGGCCCGTCCTGTGGCCTCTGCCGGCTCAGGGGTCATTAGGAGCGGGGGGAGCCTGAGGAAAGCACTTTCCACACACCGGTCCCCTCCTGCCTGGGGCAGGCTGAGCAGAGACGGGACCAGCTGCCGGGTTCACAGTCTCTGGGCACGGCCTGTGTCAGGCTGGGCCGGCAAATCCTTCCCTGCTGGATCCCTAGCCTGGTGCTGCTGGACGGGGGCAGGCGTGGGGACCAGAGGGAGGCACCTCAGGGCCTTTCCCCCTTGCCCGTGCGGCGGGAAGCCCCATTCCTCGCCCGGGGCTGGCGCTGCCCAAACTGGGCTGCTCACGTGATCAAGTGGCCCTGTCCCTTTCGGCAGGGCCTGGGTCGCTGCTGGTTCCAGGTCCCGGCTGCATCCCTCGGGTCTGTGGGCGACTCTCAAGGGGCAGAGTCCTGGCAGCGTTGCTGGCTAGCTCAGCCCGACATCGCCTCGCCCCTCCCGGGGGGGTGAACATTTCAGTGCCAGCCCAGCGCCCGCAGTCACAGCGCCCCCCATACACGCACCCCTAGAATCACGGTAACGGCCCCGTACCCCAATCACAGAGCACGGGCGGAGAACCGGGACAGGGCCGCCGCGGCCCGCCGGCCAGGCGAGAGAGCAAACGGCAGCGTTCAAAAGCAGAGGTGAAACCCTCGTGAGGAAGATGGAGAGGAGCATGTGACGGCGCGTTGGGGTCCCCCGTCTCCTGCACCCCGAAATGGCGCAAACAGACTGCACCAGCCAGTGGAATTGAGGGTGGTTTACTGCTCCTCCAGCACAGCGCAGCACAGATGTAATCTGGTCACAGGAACTGGGCTAGGATGCCTCAGGCCCCCTTGAGATGGGGGAGACTGGGCCCCTAAACTCCAGCTCCTCTCCCTAGGCTGTCTCATCCATGCCCTCCGACAGCCAGCAACCAACTCACTAACTTCCAGCCCTGCCCCCCAGCCAAGGCAGCATTCCACCTTCCTTTGTTCCTCTCCATGGGGGGTGTCTGGCCACTGGTTTGCATAGTGACTCATCCTGTTTGGCTGGGTCGTGGTACCCACGGCAGCCAGTGGGGGTTCCCCCAGAGCCAGCAGCATAGAAACCAGCCAGGTACCCCCACTACGTCACAGTTCTCCCCCCTCCGAGAGCGAACTGAGCAGGGTCACTCCGCTCGTGACCTAGGGAAGTTCGGGTCCTCTGCGTGGGAACCCGCCCTGGGGACATGGGTGCTCCCCTTGACTCGGGCCGGCCGTGGCGAGGCCCCACATGAGCTGGCTTCCCTCTGTCCACTCGCCGCCCCGCTCCAGGGCGACTGGCACAGGCCTGTCCTCGGGGGTCACACCCACCCTTCCGCTGGCCTTGATCTCTGGCCAGGGTCTCTCGGGCTGGGGCCATGAGCCCAGCGAGCCTTCTCTGGACAGCCAGGGCGGCTTCCACCCCCGATGCTCCATCCAGGGAGGACTTCCCCTCCCATAACTCTCTCAGCCAGCCCAGAGGGTCTATCTGGGGTAGAGACCCCCAAGCCGCTTTCCTCCTGTCTTGGGCCTTCCCGCCCCTCTGGCAGGAGTCACAGGACCGGCAGTACCGCTGCACGGCTGTAAAGATTCCCGGCCAATAGAAGTGCTGGAGCAGCCTCAGCCGGGTGCTCCGGATCCCCCGGTGGCCCCCAACGGGGACATCGTGGGCCAAATACAGCAGCTTGAGGCGATACTTTCGGGGGACGACCAGCTGCCGCTGGACCCCCCATGCCCTCGCCTTCCTGGGGGGGAGCCACTCACGGAACAGGAGCCCACGCTCCCGCAGGAATCTCTCCTGGCCACCTCTCCCCCGGGGCTGAGCTGCACGGAGGCCAGCCTGGTCCCTCAGCCTCTGCAAGGAGGGGTCTGCCTGCACCTCAGCCTGGAATTCAGCTGCTGAGGCAGGGATCGGGACCTGTCCCCCACCTCTGCCTAGGTCCGGAGTCCCAGCCTGGCTGGACCCCGTGTCCACTGGGATGGGACCCTGAGGATGCTGCCAGGAGTCCTTCCCTGGACCCACGTTGTCAGCCCCCTGCTGGCTCTGGCTCCAGGTAGTGACTAGAGCCCTCTGGGATTCATGGGGCCACTCCTCTAGGTCGTTCCCCATCAGCACCTCGGTGGGCAAGTGCGGGTGCACCCCCACTTCCTTGAGGCCTTCCTTCGCCCCCCATTTCAGATGCACCCTGGCTACAGGCACCTTAAACGGGGACCCGTCTATGCCCTTCAGGGTCAGCTGCGCGTGGGGTAGTATCCGCTCCTGGGCCACTATGTCAGATCGGGCCAGAGTCACCTCCGCCCCCGTGTCCCAGAAGCCCGTCACCTTCCTACCATCCACCTCCAGGGGTATGAGGCACTCGCTCCGCAGGGGCCGTCCTGCCCCCACCCGGTACACGGAGAAATCCGCCTCCTGAGAATCAGACCTCCCAGGGGAGGTGCACTGAGCATCCTTCCCCTCTCTCTGAGCTGAGGTTTGCCTGCCAGCCCCTGCCTCTGGGGCAGCCTGCCCTTCCTCCCGCCCCAGCCAGTCAACCCTGGACAGTCCCCGGTCCTGGGACCTGGTGCACTGAGCCCTCTTGTGGCCTTTTTGCCCACAGCGATGGCAAGTTAGGCTTTGGGCTGTCTCTGTCCAGGCCCTGGCTGGTTCTCTGGGGCGCAGACGACCTGTTCCTTGGTCTCGCCCCGTAGTTGACTCCCTCCGTCGCTCAGCCGAGATCCGGTCTCTGCGCGGTTCCCTCTCTCTCCGGGACTCCCGTTCACACCCGGACCGGCTCTCCGTGAACTCATCCGCCAGCCTCCCGGCCTCCTGGGGGTTCTCTGGTCTCCGGTCCTTGAGCCACAGCCTCAGTTTGGGTGGGCACGCTTCATAGAACTGCTCCATCATGACCAGCTTGAGCAGCTCCTCTGCGGTCTGGGCTCCAACTCCAGACACCCACTTGCGGCAGTATTGCGCCAGACGGGAGGCCAGGTCCACATAGGTCTCCCGTGGCCCTTTCTGTACCCCCCGGAACTTCTTCCTGTATATCTCGGGGGTCAGCCCGAACTTGTGCAGCAGGGCCTCCTTGACTCGGTTGTAATCCCCTGGCTGTAGGTCCTCCAGCTGACTGAGCACTCCGGCCGCCTCCTGGCTCAGTGCGGGGATGAGCTCCTGCAGCCAGTCAGCTGGGGGAACCCGTTGCAGTCCACAGGCCCTCTCAAAGGAGCTGAGGAACCCGTCTATGTCACCCACGTCCTTCAATTGGGCCACCACGAGCCTCTCCAAGTGGCTGGCAGCCCTGGGACCTTGGGGCCCATCCGCACTTGGCGCAGCCGGTGCCCCGCCGGTTCTCCGCTCTGCCATGGCCAGCTCATGCTGTCGCTGCCTCTCTCGATCTTGGCGCTCCTTCTCTCGGTCCTCTACTTCCAATTCCCTGATCCGCAGCTGGATCTCCAGCCGCCGCAGCTCCGCTGGGCTGGCCCCTGCCCTAGATGGGCTACGGCTTGCAGGCCTCCCGGGAGACGCTGTCTCATCTCTCCGTTGGGTTCCAGCGCTCCTCCCCCTCTCTGAGCCTGACACACTCTCAGGGGGGGTCTGGCTGCTTCCCCTGGGGACAAGATCCTGGCCCTGTGGCTGGTCATTCTCTTCCAGCTGGGCAATCAGCTGGGCCTTGGCTGCTTTCTGCACAGGCAAGCCCCTCTCTCTGCACAGCCCCACCAGCTCTGCCTTCAAGAGTCGGGCGTAGGCCATCTGCCCACTGGGCCCCTCGGTGCAGACTCACCAGTCTAGTGCTGCAGCGCCCCACGATTCCCAGGAACCGCTTCGCTCTGTCTCCAGCACGCCTGGCTCCAGGGCTCTTGCTTCTACTGCGCCTTGTCGCTTGCCGCTGGGAGCTTCATCCACGGGGTGCAGTGCATCCCACTCCTGACACCAGTGTGACGGCGCGTTGGGGTCCCCCGTCTCCTGCACCCCGAAATGGCGCAAACAGACTGCACCAGCCAGTGGAATTGAGGGTGGTTTACTGCTCCTCCAGCACAGCGCAGCACAGATGTAATCTGGTCACAGGAACTGGGCTAGGATGCCTCAGGCCCCCTTGAGATGGGGGAGACTGGGCCCCTAAACTCCAGCTCCTCTCCCTAGGCTGTCTCATCCATGCCCTCCGACAGCCAGCAACCAACTCACTAACTTCCAGCCCTGCCCCCCAGCCAAGGCAGCATTCCACCTTCCTTTGTTCCTCTCCATGGGGGGTGTCTGGCCACTGGTTTGCATAGTGACTCATCCTGTTTGGCTGGGTCGTGGTACCCACGGCAGCCAGTGGGGGTTCCCCCAGAGCCAGCAGCATAGAAACCAGCCAGGTACCCCCACTACGTCACAGAGCAGAAACGCTGCCCAGTGAAGGCTACAAATACCATAAGAAAAGCCCAGAAGGAGTTTGAGGAGCAGCCGGCCAAACACTCCAAAAGCAACAGCAACGTGTTTAAGTCCATCAGCAGCAGGAAGCTGCTAAACAACACCGGGCCCCGGGCGATCGAGATGCCGAAGGAGCCCTCAAGGACGATAAGGTCATTGCAGAGCTAAATGAATTCTCTGCATCAGTCTTCATGGCTGGGAACGTCAGGGAGATTCCCACACCGGAGCCTTTCTTTGTCGGTGACAAATCTGAGGAATTGTTCCAGATGGAGGCGTCGTTAGAGGAGGTTTTGGAACAAATTGATCAACTGAACAGTAACAAGTCCCCGGGACCGGCTGGCATTCACCCAAGGGTTCTGAAAGAACTGCAATGGGAAATTACTGAACTATTAATTGTGGTTCGTAACCTAGCTTTAAATCAGCTTTAAAACAAAGGGAGTGCTTCACGCAGGGCACAGTCAACCTGTGGAACTCCTTGCCAGAGGATGTTGTGAATGTCCAGACTGTAACAGAGTTCAAAACAGAGCTAGAGAAATGAGTGGAGGTGAGCAGTCTCCAAGCGGTAGCTGTGCTAGCCTGTGGCACCGCAAGGTGTGTCTAGACTACACTTCCCTGTTCACAGAGGGATGCAGATCAAGCACATCGAAATTGCTAATGAAGCAGGGATTTAAATATCTTGTGCCTCATTAGCATAAACATGGCTGCCACTTTTTTTCGAAAAAACCGGCAGTCTAGACATGGATCTGTCGAAAACAAAGCCTTTTTTGGACAGATCCTGTAAACCTCATTTTTTGAGGAATACAGGATCTGTCGAAACAGGGTTTATTTTTGACAGATCCGCGTCTAGACTGCCAGTTTTTTCAAAAAACTCCATTTCGAAAAAAAGTGGCAGCCATGTTTATGCTAATGAGGCACGAGATATTTCAATCCCTGCTTCAATAGCAATTTCGATGTGCTTGATTTGCATCCCTCTATTGACAGGGGGATGCAGTCCAGACGTAGCCTTAGAGACTGACAAATACGCCATAGCATGAGCCCTTGTGGGTAACACCCACTGCGTCGGGAGCTTACAGATCCAGGGTGCATAGAACAGCAAAGGCAGTTACCTGTCCATTGTGGGACCGGCCTTAACGACACTAATTGAGTCGCGCTGGCCGTGTCCTGTCCTGTAGCTTTCGTTGTGGAAATGCGAGTATCAAAGGCAGGGGAAATTGCCTTTGTAGTGCGCCAGCCAGCTCAGGTCTCTGCTCAAGCCCAGGGAGACAGTGTCAGATTTGCTAAGGAATCCCAGTTCCACACTCCCTCTGCCTGGCTGGTGCCATCGCTTCGCAGGCCGGCTCCTCAGCCCCATTGCGGAGTGCCCAGGCAGGCTCCAGCGGTCCCCTGGGGGTCTGTGTCGCCCTTCCTGCTGCCTGATTCGTGCCCATTGGCGCAGAGGCTGTGCGGGCGCAGGAGCCCGCTGTGGCTGACGTGGGTAGGTCAGTGCGGGGTGGCTCGTGTGGGAAGAGCGGGCTTGTTGCAGGGGGTGCCTGGCGCAGGGTTTCCGGGGCGCGCTGGGTGGCTGCTGCTGAGGGTTTGCTCCAGGCCGGGGGCAGGTGAGGCTGGGCCTGTGCTCGAGGGCTGGTTTTGCAGGCCAGGCTGCAGCTGGTGCAGGAGGCGCTGGAGGGTTGGAGGTGCCCAGGGGTGCTCTTATTTGCCTTGTTGGGCCTGCGCTGGAGAAGCCGACACCTGGGTACCCGTCCGGCTCTGCCCATCTGGTTCCTCACTTCCCCGGGGGCGGTTTGGGTTTAAGAGTGGCTGGGAGAGACCCTGGCGGTGCCTGTCTGTCTGTCTGTGGGACTGGGGCAGATCTGGCTGGACTGCAGGGCCTGGCTGCAGGCCATCGACCGGGTGCTGGCATGGTTGGTAGGTCCTGGTACGAGGTGGGGGGAAACGTGCCCGCCAGGTAACTGTGCTGCCGTGGGGGGTGGAAGTTGCAGAAATCCTGGTGGAATTCTACCAGGGCCTCCTTCCCGTGGGTCCAGCTGCTGCCTGTGTCTCAGTGAAGCAAGGGGGAGGTGGCAGCTGAGGAAACGTGGCTAGAGGACAGCCACGCAGACATTGGTGGGGGGCTGAGGAAACGTGGCTCGAAGGCAGCCACGCAGACATTGGCGGGGGGCTGAGGAAACATGGCTCGAAGGCAGCCACGCAGACATTGGCGGGGGGCTGAGGAAACGTGCCTCGAAGGCAGCCATGCAGACATTGGCGGGGGGCTGAGGAAACGTGGCTCGAAGGCAGCCACGCAGACATTGGTGGGGGGCTGAGGAAACGTGGCTCGAGGGCAGCCACGCAGACATTGGCGGGGGGCTGAGGAAACGTGGCTCAAAGGCAGCCACGCAGACATTGGCGGGGGGCTGAGGAAACGTGGCTCGAGGGCAGCCACGCAGACGTTGGCGGGGGGGCTGAGGAAACGTGGCTCCAGGGCAGCCACGCAGACGTTGGCGGGGGGGCTGAGGAAACGTGGCTCCAGGGCAGCCACGCAGACGTTGGCGGGGGGGCTGAGGAAACGTGGCTCGAGGGCAGCCACGCAGACGTTGGCGGGGGGCTGAGGAAACGTGGCTTGAGGGCAGCCACGCAGACATTGGCGGGGGGGGCTGAGGAAACGTGGCTCGAGGGCAGCCACGCAGACGTTGGCGGGGGGGCTGAGGAAACGTGGCTCCAGGGCAGCCACGCAGACATTGGCGGGGGGGCTGAGGAAACGTGGCTCGCGGGCAGCCACGCAGACATTGGCGGGGGGGCTGAGGAAATGTGGCTCCAGGGCAGCCATGCAGACGTTGGCGGGGGGGCTGAGGAAACGTGGCTCCAGGGCAGCTACGCAGACGTTGGCGGGGGGGCTGAGGAAACGTGGCTCCAGGGCAGCCACGCAGATGTTGGCGGGAGGGCATGTGGGTGCCTGTGGCCATGCTGCCGACTGGAAGGTGTAAATTGTCCCCAGCTGGAAGCAGCGGTGGGTGAGGACAGTCGGGGGCTCTGTAGCCAGGGCACAGGGGGTGTCCGTGGCACGGGGCTCTCGCCGGCCTGTGAGCCGCCCTCGTGGGGGCTGTGGCTGCAAAGCGCCCGTGGCCGCGGTGGCCGGGCCGGTGGTTCAGGGAGGTCGCTGGGGCTCTGAGTCTCCTTGGGACGCGGGGGTCTCTCTCCGGGGGGGGGCCCAGGCTGCGAGGAGGAGCCCCGGGCCGGAGAACCCCGCTGTCCGGTGCCGAGAGGCTGGGCCGCCTGGGCGGGGGTGCTCCTGTCCGGGCTGGGGGGGGTCTGTGGAGATTTGGGCCCGAGCTGTAGCAGGGAGTTTCGTAGGTGGGTGGGGGGGGGCAGTTTCTTTGGAGGTTGGGTCCATCAGTGAGCCAGGCTGGCAGGGAGGGGTCCCTGGCCTCCGTGTGTCGGGGGCTGGGGCCGGGCGACAGGGGAGGGTCCCTGGATGGGTCCCTGTCCCTGTCTCTGTCCCGTTCCCTCCCTCCGGGGCACCGGGCGCTGGCCGCTGCGGGAGACGGACACCGGGCTGGGCGGGTCTGGCTGCTCGGGCGTGATGAATATTGAGCCTGGAGAGCGGTAACCAGGGGGACCCTGGCGCTGCGCTGGGCCAGGGCCGTTCCCCACGGTCGTCGATGGTCTAGGAGGCTCGGAGCTTCGCCAGCGTGTGGCCAAAGGGCCCCTGGGCGTAGCAAGGGACGTCGCGACCCGGGGGCTGGCGCCACGAGGCCGACGTGCTCCCGGCTGGCGTCGCTGCGGCACGGGCCTTGGGGGGCCGCGTCTGGCCGCTGGGCCGGGGAACCCAACACGCCCCCAGGCCTCTGGGCCATCGGGCTGCGAGGCTGGAGGGAGACGAGACGGTCTCTGACCCAGCCTGCTCCTCAGAGGCCTCTCCCACGCGCCCCCCGGCCTGGCCAGACGAGAGCGGGAGGCGGGCGGGCGCGCTCGGCCCAAGCGACGGGGCTCTGCTCGGCCTGGCTCTCCAGGCCCCGTCTGACAAGCGCCGCCCCTCGCGGCTCAGCCTGGCTCCTCGCTCCCGCCCGGCAGCCCCGGCTTGGGCAGGCCGGCCGCACGGGGAGCAGCGCATGCCGTGGCCCGGGGCCTGGGCCAGCCGCCCGGCTGCCATGTGATCGGGGCCTGCAGCTGTCCAGTCAGTCACGCCCCCGCCCCTGCCCGGGGCTCGGGTTTATTTCTGCCGCGGAATGTGCCAGCCCCTCAGATTCTAGCAGGCTCCTGTGTCACACGCAGGCCGAGGCCGGGCCGGCCCGCGGGGTAAATATAGCACCGGCTGCGCTCCCCACGGCCCGGAGTGCTCAGGCCTCTGGCTAGCTCGGTTCCCCGGCCCGCCCTGCTCCAGCCGTGTGCAGGTCCCTGGCTCCGGATCCCTCTCGCGCCCGGAGACGCTGGGCTGAGGCAGAGCCCGGGGCTGGTGGGCACGGTGGCGGTGCCATGGTGCCCGGGGCGACCCCAAAGCCCCACGGGAGCGTCGCGGGGCCCGGGATGGGTCAGCGCATCCGTGCGCAGAGCAGAGCTGGAGGGCCAGGGAGGCCGGAGTCCACGTGTCCCAGCCTCAGCGGAGACCCGGCAGACACCATCGCAGGCCGAGGCTCATGGCAGAACGGAGTCCCTGGGGCCCACACACAGCCAGGTGCACGAGCCGGATGGCGCCACAGGCCAGCTCAGTGCTGGGCGTGAGCACAGACAAGAGGCTGCCACGACCAAGGCCAGAGTCACCCGCAAGCAGAAGTGGAGCGTCCAGGCAGCCACACATGGCGTAACCACCGGGGGCCCTCACGGCACTGCCGTGGGACACGTGGGCCCAGCCGGGTACTGCCAGGGGCGCTCATGGCGTTGCTGTGTGACACGTGGGCCCAGCCGAGTACTGCCGGGGTGCTCACGGCACTGCTGTGCGACACGTGGGCCCAGCTGGGTACTGCCGCGGTGCTCACGGCGCTGCTGTGTGACACGTGGGCCCAGCTGGGTACTGCCGGGGTGCTCACGGCGCTGCTGTGCGACACGTGGGCCCAGCCGGGCACTGCCAGGGGCGCTCACGGCGCTGCTGTGTGACACGTGGGCCCAGCCGGGTACTGCCGGGGTGCTCACGGCACTGCTGTGCGACACGTGGGCCCAGCCGGGCACTGCCAGGGGCGCTCACAGCGCTGCCGTGTGACACGTGGGCCCAGCCGGGCACTGCCAGGGGCACTCACGGCGCTGCCGTGCGACACGTGGGCCCAGCCGGGCACTGCCAGGGGCGCTCACGGCGCTGCCGTGCGACACGTGGGCCCAGCCGGGCACTGCCAGGGGCGCTCACGGCGCTGCCGTGCGACACGTGGGCCCAGCCGGGCGCTGCCAGGGGCGCGTGTAGCGGGAATACGTGGCACAGCAGCACTTGCTCATACAGACAGACAGACACTGTCCCACGCCCCGTGGCCAGCCGGCCGGTGACCGACATCCCAGCCATGGCAGGATGTCCCCAGTGTTAAGGCCAGGCCGCTCTGCTTTGTGCAGACTTCCTCGGGCTCTGCTCGGTTGCTGGCTCTGGTGGCGCTGTCCCTTCCCACTGGGCGTGGGGGCCACGCTCGGCCGGGTCTGGTGACAAGTGTTCGGTTCCGACTGGGGCCGGCCTGCCCCCAGCCGCCAGTTTGCCCTCGGCCTCCGTCCTGATGGGGACGCAGCATCTCGGGGACAGCCGAGGGCAGCCGCGCCCCTGGCCGCCGCACGGATGCTGCGTGCAGTCCTCGCTCGGGCACTCGGGCCAGGCCGTTACAGAGAAGCAGCAGGCCCATTCGGACAAGGTGCCACGTTGCCCTTAAGCCCCGTCACCGCCCCGGCCCTCCCTGGAGTCAGCTGTGGACACACTGGTCTGGCTGGGGCAGCGCGGGGGAGGGAAAGGCCCTTTCTGCTCCTGGAAGGGGGCTGCAGGGTACACTGAGGCAGGCCACTGTCCATAGCACTACATAGTTTCACGGCTGCAATACGACGCCCGTGGCACTGAGCCAGGCGCACAGCGAGTCCGGCAGGGCTGGGAACAGCCGGGGCAGCACAGCAGAGGCAGAGAAGGGCTCCCGGCCCTGCTCCTGGGGCCCGGAGGGGTGGGGGCACTGCCCAAAGCCCTGCCCGCAGGCCCGTGGGTTGTATCCTCTGGGCCCGGGTGTGAACAGCAGAGCGGCCAGGCCAGCCCAAAGGCCCATCCAGCCCAGTGTCCTGTCTGCTGCCAGTGGCCAGGCCCAGGTGCCCCGGAGGGAGGGATCACAACAGGGAATCTCTACAAAATCCCGTCGCCCATTCCCAGCCCCTGACAAACAGGCCAGGGACACCATCGCTGCCCAGCCTGGCTAAGAGCCATTGCTGGACCTGTCCTGCATGGATTTACCTGGCCCTTGTTTTACCCTGTTAGTCTGGTCTCCACAACACCCTCTGGCAGGGAGTTCCACAGGTTGGCTGTGCATTGCATGAAGAAAAACTCCCTTTGCTTTGCTGCCTGTTCATTTAACGTGGTGCCCCAAAGTTCTTGTGTTGCGGGAACAAGTCCATCACTTTCCCTTAGTCACTTTCTCCTCACCAGCCATGATTTTACAGCCCGCTGTCCTACCCCCGAGGCTCCTCTTCCCTAAGCTGAAACGTCCCCGTCTTTTCAGTCTCTCTTTGTAGGGCCCGTTCCAGCCCCTCCCCCTTCCTCTGCCACTGCCCAGAGCTGAGTTTTGAGATGAGGCGACTGCGGCGGGTCAGGGCCGGGGTGTTGGTGCTCGGGGCTTGCTGCACTGCGGGGGCTCTGGGCTGGGGCGTGGATTGCTAGTGTCCGTTCTAGTGCCTGACGTGTGCCAGCCCTGGCCCAGCACCGGGGGGCTCTGCCCGGCTGGCTGTGCTGGGGTGGGCTGGTGGCCCTGGCAGGCCGTGCGTGGAGCTGCGAGGACCCATGGCTGGAGGTGTCCCCGGGGCCGGGTGAGGGTATGTGAGGAGCTGCAGTGGCGCTGGCTGTGTGCATGGGGCAGGATGGTGTGAGTGGGGCTGGGGGAGCCAGACTGCTCGGGGGTGGTGTGGCCCTGCGAGGAGAACAGTGGGTGGGGACTGGAATAGGTGGGGGCAGGGGCCTGGCACAAGCAGGGGCTGGCAGGGGTGGGGGAAGGGGCTGGCACAGGCGGGGGCTGGCAGGGGTGGGGGAAGGGGCTGGCACAGGCAGGGGCTGGCAGGGGTGGGGGAAGGGGCTGGCACAGGCGGGGGCTGGCAGGGGTGGGGGAAGGCGCTGGCACAGGCAGGGGCTGGCAGGGGTGGGGGAAGGGGCTGGCACAGGCGGGGGCTGGCAGGGGTGGGGGAAGGGGCTGGCACAGGCGGGGGCTGGCAGGGGTGGGGATGGGGGAAGGGGCTGGCACAGGCGGGGGCTGGCAGGGGTGGGGATGGGGGAAGGGGCTGGCACAGGCGGGGGCTGGCAGGGGTGGGGATGGGGGAAGGGGCTGGCACAGGCGGGGGCCGGGTGGGGATGGGGATGTGGGAAGGGGCTGGCACAGGCGGGGGCCGGGTGGGGATGGGGGAAGGGGCCTGGCACAGGCGGGGGCCGGGTGGGGATGGGGGAAGGGGCTGGCTCAGGCGGGGGCCGGGTGGGGATGGGGGAAGGGGCTGGCTCAGGCGGGGCCCGGGTGGGGATGGGGGAAGGGGCCTGGCACAGGCGGGGGCCGGGTGGGGATGGGGGAAGGGGCCTGGCACAGGCGGGGGCCGGGTGGGGATGGGGGAAGGGGCTGGCTCAGGCGGGGGCCGGGTGGGGATGGGGGAAGGGGCCTGGCACAGGCGGGGGCCGGGTGGGGATGGGGGAAGGGGCCTGGCTCAGGCGGGGGCCGGGTGGGGATGGGGGAAGGGGCTGGCTCAGGCGGGGGCCGGGTGGGGATGGGGGAAGGGGCTGGCTCAGGCGGGGGCCGGGTGGGGATGGGGGAAGGGGCTGGCTCAGGCGGGGGCCGGGTGGGGATGGGGGAAGGGGCTGGCACAGGCGGGGGCCGGGCGGGGATGGGGGAAGGGGCTGGCACAGGCGGGGGCCGGGCGGGGATGGGGGAAGGGGCTGGCTCAGGCGGGGGCCGGGCGGGGATGGGGGAAGGGGCCTGGCTCAGGCGGGGGCCGGGCGGGGATGGGGGAAGGGGCCTGGCACAGGCGGGGGCCGGGCGGGGATGGGGGAAGGGGCCTGGCTCAGGCGGGGGCCGGGCGGGGATGGGGGAAGGGGCCTGGCTCAGGCGGGGGCCGGGCGGGGATGGGGGAAGGGGCCTGGCTCAGGCGGGGGCCGGGCGGGGATGGGGGAAGGGGCCTGGCTCAGGCGGGGGCCGGGCGGGGATGGGGGAAGGGGCTGGCTCAGGCGGGGGCCGGGCGGGGATGGGGGAAGGGGCCTGGCTCAGGCGGGGGCCGGGCGGGGATGGGGGAAGGGGCCTGGCACAGGCGGGGGCCGGGCGGGGATGGGGGAAGGGGCCTGGCACAGGCGGGGGCCGGGCGGGGATGGGGGAAGGGGCCTGGCACAGGCGGGGGCCGGGCGGGGATGGGGGAAGGGGCCTGGCACAGGCGGGGGCCGGGCGGGGATGGGGGAAGGGGCTGGCTCAGGCGGGGGCCGGGTGGGGATGGGGGAAGGGGCTGGCTCAGGCGGGGGCCGGGTGGGGATGGGGGAAGGGGCCTGGCACAGGCGGGGGCCGGGTGGGGATGGGGGAAGGGGCTGGCTTAGGCGGGGGCCGGGCGGGGATGGGGGAAGGGGCCTGGCACAGGCGGGGGCCGGGCGGGGATGGGGGAAGGGGCCTGGCACAGGCGGGGGCCGGGCGGGGATGGGGGAAGGGGCCTGGCTCAGGCGGGGGCCGGGTGGGGATGGGGGAAGGGGCCTGGCACAGGCGGGGGCCGGGTGGGGATGGGGGAAGGGGCCTGGCTCAGGCGGGGGCCGGGTGGGGATGGGGGAAGGGCCTGGCTCAGGCGGGGGCCGGGTGGGGATGGGGGAAGGGGCTGGCACAGGCGGGGGCCGGGTGGGGATGGGGGAAGGGGCTGGCTCAGGCGGGGGCCGGGTGGGGATGGGGGAAGGGGCTGGCTCAGGCGGGGGCCGGGTGGGGATGGGGGAAGGGGCCTGGCACAGGCGGGGGCCGGGTGGGGATGGGGGAAGGGGCTGGCTCAGGCGGGGGCCGGGTGGGGATGGGGGAAGGGGCTGGCACAGGCTGGGGCTGGCAGGGGTGGGGGAAGGGCCTGGCTCAGGCGGGGGCCAGGTGGGGATGGGGGAAGGGGCTGGCTCAGGCGGGGGCCGGGTGGGGATGGGGGAAGGGGCCTGGCACAGGCGGGGGCCGGGCGGGGATGGGGGAAGGGGCTGGCTTAGGCGGGGGCCGGGCGGGGATGGGGGAAGGGGCCTGGCACAGGCGGGGGCCGGGCGGGGATGGGGGAAGGGGCCTGGCACAGGCGGGGGCCGGGTGGGGATGGGGGAAGGGGCCTGGCTCAGGCGGGGGCCGGGTGGGGATGGGGGAAGGGGCCTGGCACAGGCGGGGGCCGGGTGGGGATGGGGGAAGGGGCCTGGCTCAGGCGGGGGCCGGGTGGGGATGGGGGAAGGGCCTGGCTCAGGCGGGGGCCGGGTGGGGATGGGGGAAGGGGCTGGCACAGGCGGGGGCCGGGTGGGGATGGGGGAAGGGGCTGGCTCAGGCGGGGGCCGGGTGGGGATGGGGGAAGGGGCTGGCTCAGGCGGGGGCCGGGTGGGGATGGGGGAAGGGGCCTGGCACAGGCGGGGGCCGGGTGGGGATGGGGGAAGGGGCCTGGCACAGGCGGGGGCCGGGTGGGGATGGGGGAAGGGGCTGGCACAGGCTGGGGCTGGCAGGGGTGGGGGAAGGGCCTGGCTCAGGCGGGGGCCAGGTGGGGATGGGGGAAGGGGCTGGCTCAGGTGGGGGCCGGGTGGGGATGGGGGAAGGGGCCTGGCACAGGCGAGGGCCGGGTGGGGATGGGGGAAGGGGCCTGGCACAGGCGAGGGCCGGGTGGGGATGGGGGAAGGGGCTGGCTCAGGCGGGGGCCGGGTGGGGATGGGGGAAGGGGCTGGCACAGGCGGGGGCCGGGTGGGGATGGGGGAAGGGGCCTGGCACAGGCGGGGGCCGGGTGGGGATGGGGGAAGGGGCTGGCTCAGGCGGGGGCCGGGTGGGGATGGGGGAAGGGGCTGGCACAGGCGGGGGCCGGGTGGGGTGGGGGAAGGGGCTGGCACAGGCGAGGGCCGGGTGGGGATGGGGGAAGGGGCTGGCACAGGCGGGGGCCGGGTGGGGATGGGGGAAGGGGCCTGGCACAGGCGGGGGCCGGGTGGGGATGGGGGAAGGGGCTGGCTCAGGCGGGGGCCGGGTGGGGATGGGGGAAGGGGCTGGCTCAGGCGGGGGCCGGGTGGGGATGGGGGAAGGGGCCTGGCACAGGCGGGGGCCGGGTGGGGATGGGGGAAGGGGCTGGCACAGGCGGGGGCCGGGTGGGGATGGGGGAAGGGGCCTGGCACAGGCGGGGGCCGGGTGGGGATGGGGGAAGGGGCTGGCTCAGGCGGGGGCCGGGTGGGGATGGGGGAAGGGGCCTGGCACAGGCGGGGGCCGGGTGGGGATGGGGGAAGGGCCTGGCACAGGCGGGGGCCGGGCGGGGATGGGGGAAGGGGCTGGCTCAGGCGGGGGCCGGGTGGGGATGGGGGAAGGGGCTGGCACAGGCGGGGGCCGGGTGGGGATGGGGGAAGGGGCTGGCTCAGGCGGGGGCCGGGTGGGGATGGGGGAAGGGGCCTGGCACAGGCGGGGGCCGGGCGGGGATGGGGGAAGGGGCTGGCTCAGGCGGGGGCCGGGTGGGGATGGGGGAAGGGGCTGGCTCAGGCGGGGGCCGGGTGGGGATGGGGGAAGGGGCTGGCTCAGGCGGGGGCCGGGCGGGGATGGGGGAAGGGGCTGGCTCAGGCGGGGGCCGGGCGGGGATGGGGGAAGGGGCCTGGCACAGGCGGGGGCCGGGTGGGGATGGGGGAAGGGGCCTGGCACAGGCGGGGGCCGGGTGGGGATGGGGGAAGGGGCCTGGCACAGGCGGGGGCCGGGTGGGGATGGGGGAAGGGGCTGGCTCAGGCGGGGGCTGGCGAGGGTGGGGGAAGGGGCTGGCACAGGCGGGGGCCGGGTGGGGATGGGGGAAGGGGCTGGCACAGGCGGGGGCTGGCAGGGGCGGGGGGCAGGGCTGGCCATGGGGCCAAATGCAGGGCCAGCCCGTCCCCAAGGCAGGTGCCACGGGCAGAGGGGAAGAGCCGCCCCTCCCCCCAGCTCTCCGGGCACCCGGCCTGCCCCGGCTTCTGGGGTGGGGAGACCCCCGCTCCTGCCCTGCCCCCTCCCCCCACTTTCCTCCCGTGCCTCCCCCTCCCCCTCCCCCCGTGTGTCGGGGGCGGAGGCAGCGCCCCCCGCTCGCGGCTCCCTGCGCACGCTCGGCGGCTGGCTCGGGGCGCGGCCGGGGAGCCGAGCCGGGCCGAGCCGGGCCGGGCCGGGCCATGCCGAAGCGCTGGGGCAAGTCGCGGTTCCAGGTGAGGCCGCGGCCGGGCGCTCTCCAGGGTGCTGCGCGGGGCCGGGATGGCGCCCGAGGCCCTTCCCCCCCTCCCCCGGCCGGGCGCCGCGGACAGAGCCGGCCCCGGGGTCCCCGCTGGCTGGGCCGCGGCCCGGGGGCGGCCGGACACTGCCGGAGGGCCTGGCAGAGCAGGCGGGTGCGCAAGCCCCTGGGCCTCCCGCGCCCAGGGAGGGGAAACTGAGGCAGGGCGCGGGGAGGGTCTTTGCCCCGCCCTCTGGCCTCGGCACCCCGCCCCCGCGCGCTGGGCCCTGCGGCCGTCCAAGGCCCTGGCCCAGGGCGGCCAGGCACGAGGATGCATGGGGGGTGGGGTTCAGCCCCATCCCCAGCTCCGCCCTGGGCCCAGCCCGGCTCCTAGAGGGGGATCTCGCCCTCAGCGGCCTCCAGGGCCCAGCCCCTCCCTGGCAGGTGTGTCCGACCGGCTCTTCCATATCCCCAGGGACGGAGACTCCACAGCCCCCGGCAGCGTGTCCCAGTGTCACCCCTCGACGGGCCCTAGTGTCCAACCCACACCTCCCTGCTTGCCCTGGGCAGGGCAGGGCTGGGCCCGGGGGCAGAGCTGGCCTGCGCAGGGCCCGGGCTGTGGGGGGGAGGGGTTTGCTAGGGCGGCTGCCAGGCCTGGCGCTGGCTGTGGCTCCCCAGCCCCGGGGCGGGTGGCAGGGCAGGGCTGGGCCCGGGGGCAGAGCTGGCCTGCGCAGGGCCCGGGCTGTAGGGGGGGGGGGTTGCTAGGGCGGCTGCCAGGCCTGGCGCTGGCTGTGGCTCCCCAGCCCCGGGGCGGGTGGCAGGGCAGCCGTGGGGGAGCCAGGAACGTGCCCTCGACTGCGTGTTCATGTGCCAAGGGCGGGACGATCCATCGCCAGGGAGCGGGTCTGCTCATCCGTCTTCCTGGGCCTGGAGCCGGGCTCCCAGCCAGCGGGGAGGGAGCCCAGAGCACATGCCAAGGCTGCCGGGCCACCACGGGCTCCCTGCACAGGCCGGCCCAGCAGCGTTGCCAGCGCAGAGCCGGGCAGTGGAAGGGGCCGGGGTGGAGGCTCCGCCAGGCCGGGGAGCGGTCCCGGGGGGGTTGCCCCGTCACCCCTGTGCCTCGCATTGCAGGCAGGGCCAGGAGCCGCTGGCTGCCCGGCTTGCAGTGTGGCCGGGCCAGTCCGTTGCCGTGTCCTGGCGAGCCGCCGGTCTCCCTCTCCGATGTGCCACTGGCCCCTTCAGCTGCCGGCCCAGAGACACGGGAAACGGCCTGGCCGTGCCGGGCTCGCACCCACCCTGCAGCCGCTGCGCCACCCCGGGAGGGAGCCGCGACCCGTCCTTGCTGCTGCCCAGGGCAGTCTGTGTGTGTGGCTTCCAACAGCCGCCCCAGAGCCACACGTGGCCAGGGAGCCGTGGCTGGGCCCAGCCTGCCAGGGAGCAGCCACTCGGTGGCCAACCCGTCCTGCACCGTGCCCCCCTCCCGTCCCCGGTTCTGCGCTGCTGCCACCGTGAGCACGTGGTGCCTGACGTTGGCTCAGGGTCCTTGATATGAGAGGGAAGCCGGGAAGGGCCAGGACCTGACCCCCGCGGGAGCCTGCACCCAGCCACTCGACAACGTGATCCCCTCGAGTCCCAGCCAGGGCCCAGTCAGCTGGATGTGCATGTGCGCTGGGCGGCGTCGATCGGGGGTGTGGGTCTGGGCGGCGTCGATCGGGGATGTGGGGCTGGGCGGCGTCGATCGGGGGTGTGGGGCTGGGCGGCGTCGATCGGGGATGTGGGGCTGGGCGGCGTCGATTGGGGGTGTGGGGCTGGGCGTCGTCGATCGGGGGTGTGGGGCTGGGCGGCGTCGATCGGGGGTGTGGGGCTGGGCGGCGTCGATCGGGGGTGTGGGGCTGGGCGGCGTCGATCGGGGATGTGGGGCTGGGCGGCGTCGATCGGGGGTGTGGGGCTGGGCGGCGTCGATCAGGGGGGTGGGTGCCGGGCCGGCGTCGATCCAGGGTGTGGGCACTGGGCTGGCCGGCGTCAGTCTGGGACATGGGCCGGTGTCAATCTGGTGTGTGGGAGCTGGGTTGGCGTTGATACAGGGCATGGGCGCCAGGCCGACTTCGATCTAGTGTGTGGGCACCAGCCCAGCATTGATCCGGGGCGTGGGTGCCGGGCCGGCGTTGATCCGGGGCGTGGGTGCCGGGCCGGCGTTGATCCGGGGCGTGGGTGCCGGGCCGGCGTTGTTCCGGGGCGTGGGTGCCGGGTTGGCGTTGTTCCGGGGCGTGGGTGCCGGGCCGGCGTTGATCCGGGGCGTGGGTGCCGGGCCGGCGTTGATCCGGGGCGTGGGTGCCGGGCCGGCGTTGATCCGGGGCGTGGGTGCCGGGCCGGCGTTGATCCGGGGCGTGGGTGCCGGGCCGGCGTTGATCCGGGGCGTGGGTGCCGGGCCGGCGTTGTTCCGGGGCGTGGGTGCCGGGTTGGCGTTGTTCCGGGGCGTGGGTGCCGGGCCGGCGTTGATCCGGGGCGTGGGTGCCGGGCCGGCGTTGATCCGGGGCGTGGGTGCCGGGCCGGCGTTGATCCGGGGCGTGGGTGCCGGGCCGGCGTTGATCCGGGGCGTGGGTGCCGGGCCGGCGTTGATCCGGGGCGTGGGTGCCGGGCCGGCGTTGATCCGGGGCGTGGGTGCCGGGCCGGCGTTGATCGGGGCGTGGGTGCCGGGCCGGCGTTGATCGGGGCGTGGGTGCCGGGCCGGCGTTGATCCGGGGCGTGGGTGCCGGGCCGGCGTTGATCCGGGCGTGGGCGCTGGGCCGGTGTTGTTCTGGGGTGTGGGTGCTGGGCCGGCGTTGATCCGGGCGTGGGTGCCGGGTTGGCGTTGATCCGGGCGTGGGTGCCGGGCCAGCGTTGTTCCGGGGTGTGGGTGCTGGGCCGGCGTTGATCCGGGGCGTGGGTGCCGGGCCGGCGTTGATCCGGGCGTGGGTGCCGGGTTGGCGTTGATCCGGGCGTGGGTGCCGGGTTGGCGTTGATCCGGGGTGTGGGTGCCGGGCCGGCGTTGTTCCGGGGCGTGGGTGCCGGGCCGGCGTTGATCCGGGGCGTGGGTGCCGGGTTGGCATTGATCCGGGCGTGGGTGCCGGGCCGGCGTTGTTCCGGGGCGTGGGTGCCGGGCCGGCGTTGTTCCGGGGCGTGGGTGCCGGGCCGGCGTTGTTCCGGGGCGTGGGTGCCGGGTCGGCGTTGATCCGGGCGTGGGCGCTGGGCCGGCGTTGTTCCGGGGCGTGGGTGCCGGGCCGGCGTTGATCCGGGGCGTGGGTGCCGGGTTGGCGTTGATCCGGGTGTGGGTGCCGGGCCGGCGTTGTTCCGGGGTGTGGGTGCTGGGCCGGCGTTGATCCGGGGCGTGGGTGCCGGGCCGGCGTTGATCCGGGCATGGGTGCCGGGCCGGCGTTGATCCGGGCATGGGTGCCGGGTTGGCGTTGATCCGGGCGTGGGTGCCGGGTTGGCGTTGATCCGGGGTGTGGGTGCCGGGCCGGCGTTGTTCCGGGGCGTGGGTGCCGGGCCGGCGTTGATCCGGGGCGTGGGTGCCGGGTTGGCATTGATCCGGGCGTGGGTGCCGGGCCGGCGTTGTTCCGGGGCGTGGGTGCCGGGCCGGCGTTGTTCCGGGGTGTGGGTGCTGGGCCGGCGTTGTTCCGGGGCGTGGGTGCCGGGCCGGCGTTGATCCGGGGCGTGGGTGCTGGGCCGGCGTTGTTCCGGGGCGTGGGTGCCGGGCCGGCGTTGATCCGGGGCGTGGGTGCTGGGCCGGCGTTGTTCCGGGGCGTGGGTGCCGGGCCGGCGTTGTTCCGGGGCGTGGGTGCCGGGCCGGCGTTGATCCGGGCGTGGGTGCCGGGTTGGCATTGATCCGGGGCGTGGGTGCCGGGCCGGCGTTGATCTGGGGCGTGGGTGCCGGGCCGGCGTTGATCCGGGCGTGGGTGCTGGGCCGGCGTTGATCCGGGCGTGGGTGCCGGGCCGGCGTTGATCCGGGCGTGGGTGCCGGGCCGGCGTTGATCCGGGCGTGGGTGCCGGGCCGGCGTTGATCCGGGCGTGGGTGCCGGGTTGGCGTTGTTCCGGGCGTGGGTGCCGGGTTGGCGTTGATCCGGGCGTGGGTGCCGGGTTGGCGTTGTTCCGGGCGTGGGTGCCGGGCCGGCGTTGTTCCGGGGCGCGGGTGCCGGGTTGGCGTTGTTCCGGGCGTGGGTGCCGGGCCGGCGTTGTTCCGGGGCGTGGGTGCTGGGTTGGCGTTGATCCGGGCGTGGGTGCCGGGCCGGCGTTGTTCCGGGGCGCGGGTGCCGGGTTGGCGTTGATCCGGGCGTGGGTGCCGGGCCGGCGTTGATCCGGGCGTGGGTGCCGGGTTGGCGTTGTTCCGGGCGTGGGTGCTGCGTCCATTCGTGCTATTTTGCGGGTTTAGGGAAAGGGCCTGGGGCTGTTTCCGCCGCGCTCCGAGCTCTGCCATGTTAGGCCTGCGCCAGCTCGCCAGCCCCAGGTCGCGAGTGCGTCCGACCGGCTCTGGTGCCATCACCCCCGAGTGCTCTGCCTTCGTTGCACCTCAGTCTCTCCCCGCTGCCGGCTGCCCCCCGCAGGCCCCCCGGCTCCGCTGGGCCGGCTGCCCCGGTGGCCAGTGGGCTCCTAGCTGTCTCCATAGGGGCTGTGGGCGGGTGTGGGGCACGGGAGCATTTTCTCCGGGCATGTAGCTCTCGGCCAAACGGCTGGTGCTGGAGAGCGGGGGCATCGCCCGCACCAGGGCCTCGAGCGCCTGGTGGTGGAGACGTCTCTGGTGACGCCTCTGGGCCTGTCCCTGCGGCCTGTGCATTTGGCAGCAGGCGGGGGCTGGGCACTGGGTCGTCCAAAGGGCGGTGCCAAGCCTGGGGCAGACCCACTGCGCTCCAGGCCCCGCCTCTGCCCCCCTCCTCCACCCGTGCCCCAGCGGTGTGGCCTGGATTAGCGGGGTCTGGCCCAGCCTCGCCTGCTCCCCGGCTCTCCAGCACCCGCGCTGAGTGCAGGGCCACTGGGGGGCACACGGGGGCTGAAGCTCCGGCTTTGCTAGCTGGGGTGGGCTCGGTGCGCCCCATCGGGAGGGGGGCCGGGCACCAGGGCAGCTCTGCACCTTGTGGGCACTGCAGAGTGCACCCAGCTGAGGGCCGGGGCCCAGGGCCCAGGGCTCTGCTCCCTGCACAGCACGCAGACAGCACCCCTGAAAGGGCACGAACAGACTCCACCAGCCGGTAGAACAGAGGTGGTTTATTTCCTCTCCAGGATACAGCACAGCACAGATGTCACCAGGCTACAGGGCAGGCCTAGGATGCCTCAGCCCCCCTTGAGATGGGGGGGGGTCTCGGCTTCTAAACCCCCCAGCCTGTTGCTGAGGCTGCTTCCTCCATGCTCCCAGACAGACACTAACTAACGCTCCTCCAGCCCTGCCCCCCAGCCAGGGCAGCATCCACCTTCCTTTGGTTCTCCCCATGGGGGGTAGCTGGTCAGACCGGTTGAGAGACCCTCTTTGCATAGTGACTCACCCCCTGCCCTGCTGGGCTGTGGTACCAGCGGCAGCCAGTGGGGGTTACCACAGACCCATAGAAACCAGCAAGTTCCCCCCCACTACGTCACAGATACACACACACATGGCGAAGGGATGTACATGCACATGTGCCCAGCTACATGCATCAGGTAATTGCGTGTGCACGTGAGTGTGGTACGGGTGCATACGGTGCAGGGATGCACATGCACACGTGCCTATCTATGTTCATCAGTAACAGTAACAGGCACATACAGCAATGGGATGCACATGTACGTGTACCCTGCTACGTGCACCGGTATCTGTACATGCACATGGATGTGGTACACGAGCACACAGCACAGGGATGCACATGCACGTGTCCCCAGAACACACAGCGATGTAATGTGCACAAGCGTGTCACAGGCCCTGCCGACACTGGTTCCGGCCAGCCTTAACTTCGGTTCAGGGTCCGCTCAGTGTGGACGTGCTATTTTGAAATAGATTTTGTGTGTAGATGCGTTATTTCGAATTAGCTTAATTCAAATGAACTTTTTCAAATTAAGTTAATTTGAATTAACACTGTAATGTAGACGTACCCTAGGAGGGGAGGCTGAAGGAATTGGGCTTGTTTAGTTTGGAAAGGAGCAGACTGAGTGGGGACAGGAGAGCAGTTTTCAAGTATCTAAGGGTCTGTCTACACTAGCCCCCTAGTTCGAACCAGGGTGGTTAATGCAGGCAACCGGAGCTGCAAATGAAGCCTGGGATTTGAATTTCCCAGACTTCATTTGCATAAAGCCGGGCGCCGCCATTTTTAAATGTCTGCTAGTGCGGACTCCGTGCCCGCGGCTACACGCGGCTCCACGCGGCACGGACTAGGTAGTTCGGACTAGGCTTCCGTGTAGCCGCGGGCACGGAGTCCGCACTAGCGGACATTTAAAAATGGTGCCAGCCGGCTTTATGCAAATGAAGCCCGGGAAATTCAAATCCCAGGCTTCATTTGCAACTCCGGTTGCCTACATTAACCACCCTAGTTCGAACTAGGGGGCTAGTGTAGACAGACCCTAAAAGGGTGTCACAGGGAGGAGGGAGAAAACTTGTTCCCCTTGGCCCCTGAGGACAGGACAAGAAGCAATGGGCTTGAACTGCAGCAGGGGAGGTTGAGGTTGGACGTTAGGAAACACGTCCCGCCTGGCAGGGGGTGACACTGGGATAAATTGCCTGGGGGGGGGGTGGAATCCCCATCTCTGGGGATACGGAAGAGCCGTTGGACACACCCCTGCCAGGGATGGGCCAGACCAGCGGTTCCCAAACTTTCTGGCATCACGCCCCCTTTTTTGATTTTTGAAAAACCCTCCCCCCTCCCCCACCAAATAGCAGCAAAACTTGTTGAGCAAAGCCATGGGCTAGCCGGTGCCAGGTCCTGCTCCGAGGGCAGGGACTCCCGCGGGGCTCTGTGGCCGGGGCCCCTGGCCGGCGCAGGCTCTCTGCGGAGCTCTGGCTCCGGGGTAATGCTCGTCTCCGTTCCTTTGCAGAAAAGCGGCCACGTGCGGCGGTTCGGGCGCTTCACGCATGGTGCGTTGTTCCTGGGACCCGTCTCCCCCCAGCCCCGCTCTGCTGGCAGCCAGGACTTGCAATGGGGCGCCCAGGCTGGGCTCTGGCAGGGAGCGACCCCTCTGCCCGGCGGGAACCAAGGGGCACTGCGCAGCCCCGCAGCTCCCGAGGGAGTGGGCCCGCAGGCCCTGTTGCTGCCCCAGCGCGGAGCCATGTGGCCGAGGGGCTGCTGGGCAGGGCCGGGGCTGGTGCTTGGGCTGCATGTGCCCGTGTAGGGCACGTGGGCAGAGCTGGGGGGGCAGCTCCCTGGAAGCGGGGAGGCTGGGGCCAGGTGGGGCAGGGCGGCCTGTGTGTCATCTCCCATCCCGGCTGCCTGGGGTGACTGGGCAGGGTTGTGGCGGGAGGTGGATAGCGGGGCTGGCGGGCAGGTCTGGGGGCTGGTGCTGCCGGGGCCATGCTGGGGTCATACTGTGCCGGGGTTGTGCCATGCTGTGATGTACTGTGCTGTGCCATGCCAGGGTCGTGCCATACCATGCCGTACTGTGGTCGTGCCGTGCTGTGCTGCACCATGGTAGTGCCGTACGGTGCTGGGCTCATGCCGTGCTGTGCCGTACTGTGGTCATGCCATACCGTGCCGGGGTCGTGCCATGCTGTGCCATACTGTGGTTGTGCTGTGCTGTGCCACGCCATGGTAGTGCCGTATCGTGCCGGGGTCGTGCCATGCTGTGCCATACTGTGGTTGTGCTGTGCTGTGCTGTGCCACGCCATGGTAGTGCCGTATCGTGCCGGGGTCGTGCCATGCTGTGCCGTACTATGGTTTTGCTGTGCTGTGCCATGCCATGGTTGTGCCATACCATGCTGAGGTCGTGCCATGCTGTGCCGTGCCATGGTAGTGCCATATTGTGCCGGGGTCATGCCATGCTGTGCCGTACTATGGTCATGCTGTGCTGTGCCACGCCATGGTAGTGCCGTGCTGTGCCATACTGTGGTTGTACCGTGCCATACTGTGGTCTTGCCGTGCTTTGCTGTGCTGTAGTTGCGCCATACCATGCTGGGGTCATGTAGTGCTGTAATGTGGTCTCGCCGTGCTGTGCCATGCCATGGTTGTGCCATACCATACCGGGGTCATGCTGTGCCGTGCTGTACTGTGGTCTTGCCGTGCTGTGCCGTGCCATGCTGTACTGTGGTCTCGCCATGGTTGTGCCGTGCCGTACTGTAGTCTCGCCATGCTGTGCCGTGCCATGGTTGTGCCGTGCCATGCCGTACTGTGGTCTTGCCGTGCCATGGTTGTGCCGTACCATGCTGGGGTCATGCCATGCCGTGCCATGGTTGTGCTATGCTGTGCCGTGCCATGGTTGTGCCGTACCATGCTGGGGTCGTGCCGTGCCATGGTTGTGCCATGCCGTGCCGTGCTGTGGTAGTACCGTACCATGCCATACTGTGATCTCGCCATGGTTGTGCCGTGCCATGCCGTACTGTGGTCTTGCCGTGCTGTGCCATGCCGTACTGTGGTCTTGCCGTGCCATGGTTGTGCCGTACCATGCTGGGGTCATGCCATGGTTGTGCTATGCTGTGCCGTGCCATGGTTGTGCCGTACCACGCTGGGGTTGTGCCATGCCGTGCCATGGTTGTGCCATGCCGTGCCGTGCTGTGGTAGTACCGTACCATGCCATACTGTGATCTCGCCATGGTTGTGCCGTGCCGTACTGTGGTCTCGCCATGCTGTGCCGTTCCACGCTGGGGTCATGCCGTGCTGTGCTGTGGTAGTACCGTACCATGCCATACTGTGATCTCGCCATGGTTGTGCCGTGCCGTGGTTGTGCTGTACCACGCTGGGGTCGTGCCGTGCTGTGCCATGGTTGTGCCGTGCCATGCCGTACTGTGGTCTCACCATGCTGTGCCGTACCACGCTGGGGTCGTGCCGTGCCGTGGTTGTGCCATGCCGTGCCGTGCTGTGGTAGTGCCGTACCATGCCGTACTGTGATCTCGCCATGGTTGTGCCGTGCTGTGGTTGTGCCGTACCACGCTGGGGTCGTGCCGTGCCGTGCCATGGTTGTGCCGTGCCATGCCGTACTGTGGTCTCGCCATGCTGTGCCGTACCACGCTGGGGTCGTGCCGTGCCATGGTTGTGCCATGCCGTGCCGTGCTGTGGTAGTGCCGTACCGTGCCGTACTGTGATCTCGCCATGGTTGTGCCGTGCCGTACTGCGCCATGGGCTCTTTGAAGGGCTCTTCGCCCTTTTCTCCGAACTCCAGCCTGCTGCATTGTGGCCCTGGGAGATGCTCTGAGCCCTCAGCCCAGCTGTTGCTCCCGGCCTGGGCTGCAGTGACAGGCCCGGGGTCCGTGTCTGCCCCAGCCCCCCTCAGCCCCATGGCCCCCCCTGCCTGGCTCCTGGCCCCTGCCAGCAGGGCTGCCCTTCCTCGCTCAGCGCAAGGCCTGGGCTGCCCAGTCCCTCGGGCAGCTCCCGGATTGGCTTGGCCGTATGTGAAGCCACACGGCTCGCCAGGGCCATGCCCTGCTCCCCTCAGCCCAGGGCAGAGCCACTGCCAGGCAGGAAGGCAGAGGGGCCGTAGCCCAGGGAAGCTGCAGCCCCATGCGCTGTAGAGACGGAGACGCGGGGGCGTCTAGGTGTGTCGGGGGAACTGGGAGCGCGCACGTGCTGCGGGAGGAGCCCTGCTAGGGCTCATGCCGAGGGGCAGAGGAGGCCCAAAGGGTGGCAGGGGGCTGCAGGAGGCTCCTGCTCCCAGCCCCCCCGGCCCCCCCTTCCCGTGGGACCCGACCCGGTGCCCCCGCCAGGCTGCCTGCAGCACGGCCGGCTGGGCTGCTAACCCGCGCTGATGTCTCTCTCTCCCTTGCTGCCCCGATGGAAGCGAAGTTTTCCGCTCCTGCAGGAAGCAAAGTTACGGTAGGAAACCCCTTGGGCTCCCCCCTGCCCTGGGCCGCACAGCTCCCCCCCCCCCCGCTGCCCCTCGTCCCTGACGGCTCCCCACTGCCCCTCGTCCCGTGTGGCTCCCCCCCCCGCTGCCCCTCGTCCCGTGTGGCTCCCCCCCCCCGCTGCCCCTCGTCCCGTGTGGCTTCCCCCCCCGCTGCCCCTCGTCCCGTGTGGCTTCCCCCCCCGCTGCCCCTCGTCCCGTGTGGCTCCCCCCCCCCGCTGCCCCTCGTCCCGTGTGGCTCCCCCCCCCCCCGCTGCCCCTCGTCCCGTGTGGCTTCCCCCCCCGCTGCCCCTCATCCCGTGTGGCTCCCCCCCCCGCTGCCCCTCATCCCGTGTGGCTCCCCCCCCCGCTGCCCCTCATCCCGTGTGGCTCCCCCCCCCCACTGCCCCTCATCCCGTGTGGCTCCCCCCCCCGCTGCCCCTCGTCCCTGACGGCTCCCCCCCCCCACTGCCTCTCGTCCCTGACGGCTCCCCGCTGCCCCTCGTCCCGTGTGGCTCCCCCGCCTCCGATGCCCCTCGTCCCGTGTGGCTCCCCCGCCTCCGCTGCCCCTCGTCCCTGACGGCTCCCCACTGCCCCTCGTCCCGTGTGGCTCCCCCGCCCCCGCTGCCCCTCGTCCCGTGTGGCTCCCCGCTGCCCCTCGTCCCGTGTGGCTCCCCCGCCCCCGCTGCCCCTCGTCCCGTGTGGCTCCCCCCCCCGCTGCCCCTCGTCCCGTGTGGCTCCCCCCCCCCGCTGCCCCTCGTCCCGTGTGGCTCCCCCGCCCCCGCTGCCCCTCGTCCCTGACGGCTCCCCGCTGCCCCTCGTCCCGTGTGGCTTCCCCCCCCGCTGCCCCTCGTCCCTGACGGCTCCCCGCTGCCCCTCGTCCCGTGTAGCTCCCCCCCCCCCGCTGCCCCTCATCCCGTGTGGCTCCCCCCCCCACTGCCCCTCATCCCGTGTGGCTCCCCCCCCCGCTGCCCCTCGTCCCTGACGGCTCCCCCCCCCCCACTGCCCCTCATCCCGTGTGGCTTCCCCCCCCCGCTGCCCCTCGTCCCGTGTGGCTTCCCCCCCACTGCCCCTCATCCCATGTGGCTTCCCCCCCCCGCTGCTCCTCGTCCTGTGTGGCTTCCCCCCCCCACTGCCCCTCATCCCGTGTGGCTTCCCCCCCCACTGCCCCTCATCCCGTGTGGCTTCCCCCCCCCACTGCCCCTTGTCCCGTGTGGCTCCCCCCCCCCACTGCCCCTCGTCCCGTGTGGCTTCCCCCCCCCCCGCTGCCCCTCATCCCGTGTGGCTTCCCCCTCCCCACTGCCCCTCGTCCCGTGTGGCTTCCCCCCCCCCCCGCTGCCCCTCGTCCCGTGTGGCTTCCCCCCCCCCACTGCCCCTCATCCCGTGTGGCTCCCCCCCCCACTGCCCCTCGTCCCGTGTGGCTCCCCCCCACACTGCCCCTCGTCCCGTGTGGCTTCCCCCCCCCCCGCTGCCCCTCGTCCCGTGTGGCTCCCCCCCCCGCTGCCCCTCGTCCCTGACATCCCCCCTCACTGCCCTTTGTCCCGCATGGCCCCCGCAGGCCGCGCTGCTCCTGTGGCTCCTGGCGCGGCTTCCTCTCCTCTGCTGTGCCCAGGCCTGTCCCCAGCTCAGGCTGCTGGGTTCTGCCTGCCTGGCGCTCGCCCCGCAGCGCTGGCCGGGCTGGGCCGTGGGGTTCCCGGGCCCCCCCCACCCAGCCCCCTCAGCGCCTGCATCTCTCTGCCAGACTCGGAGACCGGCGAGGACGACGCCAGCGAGCGCCAGGAGGCGCGGCGCAGCCAGGCCCGGGATGAGACGCCCTACAGCTCCCCCACAGGTGAGCGGGGGCGGGGCGGGGCCCGGCCAGGTGAGCGGGGGCGGGGCGGGGCGGGGCCCGGCCAGGTGAGCGGGCGGGGCCCGGCCAGGTGAGTGGGGGCAGGGCCCAGCCAGGTGAGTGGGGGCGGGGCCCGGCCAGGTGAGGGGGGCGGGGCCCGGCCTGGTGAGCGGGGGTAGGGCCTGGCCAGGTG
Organism: Pelodiscus sinensis; assembly: GCF_049634645.1. Taxonomy (NCBI): domain Eukaryota; kingdom Metazoa; phylum Chordata; order Testudines; family Trionychidae; genus Pelodiscus; species Pelodiscus sinensis. The sequence continues at coordinate 348,712 of NW_027465982.1, forward strand.
AGGGGGCGGGGCCCGGCCAGGTGAGCGGGGGCGGGGCCCGGCCAGGTTAGGGGGGGGGCAGGGCCCAGCCAGGTGAGGGGGGGCGGGGCACTGTCTGCGCAGCACGTCCTTCGACCCCCCTGCCGGGACGGCGCGCCCCCGGGGTGGCGGAACAGCAGGCGCCCCAGGACCCCGACATCTGCCCAGTGGACGTAGCCATGCCAGGTGGGCTCAGCGGAAGCCAAGTGGCAAAACGGGGGGAACTGACCTTGTGTCACGGGGGTGGGGAGCCCCCCGCACACAGAGGGGTCCCAGCCAGCAGGGAGCGCAGGGGGGTTCTTGGTCCCAAGGACTCAGCGCGGCGCAGGGAGCAGCCAGGGCAGCCCAGCCTGGGGGGAGGGGCCTGGCCCCCTCCCTGTATCCTAAGCCCATGACCCCACCCCGGGGGCCTCCCCGCGCCCCCTTCGTCTCCTTCCCAAACAACGTGTCACCTGGCTGAGTCCGCCACCCAGCTCGGGTTCTAGGACAGCTGAGCTGTTGCTGTGGCCGTGCTAAGATGGGACAGCCCCCCCCCCCGAGAGCCACGCCCGCCATTCCCACCCCCAGCTGGGAAACTGAGGCACAGCACAGGGGCTACAGCAGGCCAGGCCAGTGGGACTCTCAACATCCCAAAGCAAGCAGTGAATACGGCCCCCGACATCCCACCTGGTGAGCCCTCCGCACCGTGTCCAACCCCAGACCGTCTCTTTCAGCCGCGTTCACGCCGTGGGGGGGCAGGGGGCGTTGTGTGTCCTGCTCTCTGTTCCTCTCCTGCCGGCTGCCGGGCGCCCCTTAGCTCTGTGCACTGCCCCCTCCGGGGAACCGCCCACAGGGATCCCAGGGTCTCTCCGGAGGGGGGATGGCCGATTCGGGCCCCACCGTTGGTGCCCACGGCTGGGACGGCGTCTGCCCGTGCGCCTCACTTTGCATTTGTTGCCACCGAGTTCCCCTGGCCTCGCGGTGCCCGTCCCCCAGTCCCGGGGGACCCCTTTGTAGCTCTTCCCAGCCTCTGCACTCAGCTGTTCGGAGCCATCGTGTATCGTCTGCAAATGCTCCCCCTCCCCCAGCGGGGCCCGTTCCCGGCCCATTCGCCAATGAGTCGGCCAGGCCTGGCCCGGCGCAGCCCCCGAGCACGTGGGGCGCGGGGCAGCGGCTTCCTGCTCCCAATGACCCTCCAGGGCCTGCGAGGCCCTGACCTTGGCTCCCGCCACCCGGCCCGGTTCCAAGCGAGCGCCCTGCCCCGCAGGCAAAGCCGGGAGCAGAGAAGCCTGCGGGGGGGGCGGGGGGCCAGGCATGTGCAGTGCAGGGTGTCACGGCTCACAGCTGGTGCCCATGCTCGGCCCGTCCATCCTCAGGTGGGACCCCCCCCCCCAGTGCAGCAGCCCCTTCCCGGGGAGCCCCCCCCCTCCAGCGCAGTGACCAGCCCGTTCCCAGGGGCCACTCCAGTGCGGGGACCCTCTCTTGGGGGGCCCCTCTCACCTGGGGGTCGCCCCTCCGCCTCCGGGACGGCGCCTCCCAGGGCCTCCAGCCGCCTCCTCCGCCATGAGCCCCTCGGGGGTCCCCTCCCTCTGGCCCCCGGGGCCCCCCCTCCCAGAGGGGACAGCGCCCCCCTGCTCCCCAGCCCAGAGCGACCCCCGGCCAGCGCCCAGCAGGAGGGGCTATGGAGCTTTGAACCCAGCAAAGGGTCATAGAATCACAGAACACTAGGACTGGAAGGGACCTCGAGAGGTCATCGAGTCCAGCCCCCCGCCCTCAAGGCAGGACCAAGCTCCGTCTACACCATCCCTGACAGATGTCTATCTAACCTGTTCTTAAACATCTCCAGAGAGGGAGATTCCACCACCTCCCTTGGCAATTTATTCCAATATTTGACCACCCTGACAGTTAGGAATTTTTTCCTAATGTCCAATCTAAACCTCCCCTGCTGCACTTTAAGCCCATTACTCCTTGTCCTGTCCTCAGAAACCAAGAGGAACAAATTTTCTCCTTCCTCCTTGTGACACCCTTTTAGATATTTGAAAACCGCTCTCATGTCCCCCCTTAATCTTCTTTTTTCCAAACTAAACAAGCCCAGTTCATGAAGCCTGGCTTCATAGGTCATGTTCTCTAAACCTTTAATCATTCTTGTCGCTCTTCTCTGTACCCTTTCCAATTTCTCCACATCTTTCTTGAAATGTGGCGCCCAGAACTGGACACAGTACTCCAGCTGAGGCCTAACTAGTGCAGAGTAGAGTGGCAGAATGACTTCACGAGTTTTGCTTACAACACACCTGTTGATACAACCTAGAATCATATTTGCTTTTTTGGCAACAGCATCACACTGTTGACTCATATTCAACTTGTGGTCCACTATGACCCCTAGATCCCTTTCCGCCACGCTCCTTCCTAGACAGTCGCTTCCCATCTTGTATGTATGGAACTGATTGTTCCTTCCTAAGTGGAGCACTTTGCATTTCTCTTTATTAAACTTCATCCTGTTTACCTCTGACCATTTCTCTAACTTGCTAAGGTCATTTTGAATTATGTCCCTATCCTCCAAAGAAGTCGCAACCCCACCCAGTTTGGTATCATCTGCAAACTTAATAAGCGTACTCTCTATCCCAATATCTACATCATTGATGAAGATATTGAACAGTACGGGTCCCAAAACAGACCCTTGAGGAACTCCACTTGTTATCCCTTTCCAGCAGGATTTAGAACCGTTAACAACAACTCTCTGACTACGGTTATCCAGCCAATTATGCACCCACCTTATCGTGGCCCTATCTAAGTTATATTTGCCTAGTTTATCAATAAGAATATCATGCGAGACCGTATCAAATGCCTTACTAAAGTCTAGGTATATGACATCCACCGCTTCTCCCTTATCCATAAGGCTCGTTATCCTATTGTAAGCGGGGGAATGGTCCCGCTCTTGTGGGGAACTTTCCTGGCTTCTATACACCCCGGTGAAATGAACCAGCGAAAAGATCTGAGTCCTCGCTCCCACTTCCTTTACCCCATGGCCTCCCTGATCCTGAGGGCTCCCCCTCCACTCTCCTGAGGAGCAGAGCCCTCGAAACCCCAACAAGGCTGGGCCCAGGTTTCCACTCCGAGGTGCTCTCTTTACACTGCAGGCCTTCTTGGCCCAGTGATCACTTCATAAGGTTCAAAGCAAATACAATTTATTAAACATCAACTGATTAAAGAGAATAGAATAAGAAACAATGAGAATGGTTAAATGAGAACACACAGCCCTGCTCTGTAGCACAGGGACATCAACACAGCAGTCTGCAGAGTGTAAGGACAGTTCACAGTCTCTTCCTTAGAAGCCCTGGATGTGCTGCAAGGGGCTGCAGGCTGGACACGCTTGCACTGGCAGTGACCACACAGCCTCAGTCTCTAAGTGGCCAGACCCCTCTCCCAGTCCAGAGCCTTTCCCCACACTTTGCAGGTCCCAGTAGCTCACCACATCCAGCTGCAGGCTGTGCTGCTTGGCCAGTTCCAGCTCCTTGTGTTGCTTCTCTGTTCCTTTTGGCTTTCTGAGCACTGCCAGTCTGCTGCTCAACACAGGGTCTGCACTGCTTGGCCTGTCTGTGTCTGGTTCTGTCGCTGCAGGACTTCTTCTTGTACTCCTCTTTCAGCTCTCTGTCTTTGCAGGACCTCTTCTGCACACAGCTTGTTTGTTCAGAGCCAGAGCCAGAACAATCCCACTTACAACCTGTCAGTCAGGCTGAGCTGGAGTGTTGGCTGCTTTCCATTGTCTCTGGGGTCTGTCAGTCTCATGAACCCTTCCCCTTCTGAAGCTGGTAAACCAAAAAACTCCCACAGAGTTTTAGTAAGGGGTAACAGTCCCCTTACACTATCAAAGAAAGCTATCAGATTAGTTTGGCATGACTTGTTCTTCACAAACCCATGCTGGCTATTCCCTATCACTTGATTACCTTCCAAGTGTTTGCATATGATTTCCTTAATTACCTGCTCCATTATCTTCCCTGGGACAGACGTTAAACTGACGGGTCTGTAGTTTCCTGGGATCATTGTCCAGGATGGGTTGTAGATCACTAATGATGCGTTGGAGAGGTTTTAGCTGAGGACTGTAGGTGATGGCCAGTGGTGTTCTGTTGGTTCCTTTGTTGGGCCTGTCTTGTAGCAGGAGGCTTCTGGGTACACGTCTGGCTCTGTCAATCTGTCTCCTCACTTCTTCGGGTGGGTATCGTTGTTTCAAGAATGCTTGGTGAAGATCTTGTAGGTGTTGGTCTCTGTCTGAAGGGTTGGAGCAAATGCGGTTGTACCTCAGTGCTTGGCTGTAAACGATGCATCGTGTGGTGTGTCCGGGATGGAAGTTGGAGGCATGAAGGTAAGCATAGCAGTCAGTAGGTTTTCAGTATAGAGTGGTATTTAGGTGACCATCACTTATTTGCACCGTGGTGTCCAGGAAGTGGATCTCTTGTGTAGACTGGTCCAGGCTGAGGTTGATGGTGGGGTGGAAGCTGTTGAAATCATGGTGGAATTCTTCCAGAGTCTCCTTCCCATGGGTCCAGATGATGAAGATGTCACCGATGTAGCGTAGGTAGAGAAGGGGTGTAAGTAGACGAGAGCTGAGGAAGCGTTGTTCCAGGTCAGCCATAAAAATGTTGGTGTATTGTGGGGCCATGCGGGTGCCCATAGCGGTGCCACTGGTCTGGAGGTATAGATTGTCCCCAAATCTGAAATAGTTGTGTGTGAGGATAAAGTCCCAGAGCTCAGCCGCCAGTTGTGCTGTGGTATCTTCAGGGATACTGTTCCTGACAGCTTGTACTCCAGCTGTGTGTGGGATGTGGGTGTCGAGAGCCTCTACACCCATGGTGGCTAGGATGGTGTTTTCTGGCAGATCACCAATGCACTGTAGTTTTCTCAGGAAGTCAGTGGTGTCTCGGAGATAGCTGGGAGTGCTGGTGGCGTAGGGTCTGAGTAGAGTCCACATAGCCAGACAGTCCTGCAGTGAGAGTGCCAGTGCCCGAGGAGATGGGGCGTCTGGGATTTCCAGGTTTGTGGATCTTGGGTAATAGATAGAACAACCCTGGTCGGGGCTCTAAGGGTGTCGATTTGTTCCTGTGCTTGTGTGGGGAGTCCTGAGCAGATGGGGCAGTTTTAGTGTATTGCTTAGTGGGGTCTGAGGAAAGTGGCCTGTAGAATGTGGTATCGGAGAGTTGTCTGGCAGCCTGCTGCTGGTAGTCAGGCCTGTTCATGATGACAACAGCACCTCCCTTGTCAGCCTCTTTGATTCTAATGTCGGAGTTGTTCCGGGGGCTGTGGATGGCATTGCGTCTGCACGACTGAGGCTACCAGGCAAGCGACGCTGTTTTTCCCCAATCTCTGCCTGTGCACGGCGGCGGAAGCATTCTGTGTAGAGGTCCGGACTCCTTCCGGCCCTCAGGAGTCCATGCGGAGTTCTTCTTGTGCGGTAGGTGGGAGGGTATCTGTCCGTCGGTGCGCTGCTCAGCGTTGTGTGGGAAGTGTTCTTTGAGTCGCGGACGGTGAAAGTCGGCTTCCAGATCACCGCAGAACTGTAGCGTGTTTGTGGAGGTGGTGGGGCAAAAAGAGAGTCCCCGAGCTAGGACCGACTCAAAGTCTGAGTCACTACCAGCAGCGAGGCCATATCCATAACCCTACGCACAGATGTCACACACACGCGAGTAGCACACCCAGAGCCCGTATCCGTAACCCCGCACAGACGTCACACACACGCGAGTAGCACACCCAGAGCCCGTATCCGTAACCCCGCACAGACGTCACAAACGCACACCCAGAGCCCGTATCCGTAACCCCGCACAGACGTCACACACACGCGAGTAGCACACCCAGAGCCCATATCCGTAACCCCGCACAGACGTCACACACACGCAAGTAGCACACCCAGAGCCCGTATCCATAACCCTACGCACAGATGTCACACACATGCAAGTAGCACACCCAGAGCCCGTATCCATAACCCTACGCACAGATGTCACACACACGCGAGTAGCACACCCAGAGCCCGTATCCGTAACCCCGCACAGACGTCCCACACACACACGCGAGTAGCACACCCAGAGCCCGTATCCGTAACCCCGCACAGACGTCCCACACACACACGCGAGTAGCGCACCCAGAGCCCGTATCCGTAACCCCGCACAGACGTCCCACACACACACGCGAGTAGCACACCCAGAGCCCGTATCCGTAACCCCGCACAGACGTCACACACACGCGAGTAGCACACCCAGAGCCCGTATCCGTAACCCCGCACAGACGTCACACACACACGCGCGAGTAGCACACCCAGAGCCCGTATCCGTAACCCCGCACAGACGTCACACACACACGAGTAGCACACCCAGAGCCCGTATCCGTAACCCCGCACAGACGTCACACACACACACGCGAGTAGCACACCCAGCGCCCGTATCCGTAACCCCACACAGACGTCACACACACGCGAGTAGCACACCCAGAGCCCGTATCCGTAACCCTACGCACAGACGTCACACACACGCGAGTAGCACACCCAGAGCCCGTATCCGTAACCCCGCACAGACGTCACACACGCACACCCAGAGCCCGTATCCGTAACCCCGCACAGACGTCACACACACGCGAGTAGCACACCCAGAGCCCATATCCGTAACCCCGCACAGACGTCACACACACACACACGCGGGTAGCGCACCCAGAGCCCGTATCCGTAACCCCGCACAGACGTCACACACACACACGCGAGTAGCACACCCAGAGCCCGTATCCGTAACCCCGCCCAGACGTCACACACACGCGAGTAGCGCACCCAGAGCCCGTATCCGTAACCCCGCACAGACGTCACACACACGCGAGTAGCACACCCATAGCCCGTATCCGTAACCCCTCACAGACGTCACACACACGCGAGTAGCACACCCAGAGCCCGTATCCGTAACCCCGCACAGACGTCACACACACGCGAGTAGCGCACCCAGAGCCCGTATCCGTAACCCCGCACAGACGTCACACGCACGCGAGTAGCACACCCAGACCCCGTATCCGTAACCCCGCACAGACGTCACACACACACACCCAGAGCCCGTATCCGTAACCCCGCACAGACGTCACACACGCGTAGCACACCCAGAGCCCGTATCCGTAACCCCGCACAGACGTCACACACGCGAGTAGCACACCCAGAGCCCGTATCCGTAACCCCGCACAGACGTCACACACACACACCCAGAGCCCGTATCCGTAACCCCGCACAGACGTCACACACGCGTAGCACACCCAGAGCCCGTATCCGTAACCCCGCACAGACGTCACACACGTGAGTAGCACACCCAGAGCCCGTATCCGTAACCCCGCACAGACGTCACACACACGCGAGTAGCGCACCCAGCGCCCGTATCCGTAACCCCGCACAGACGTCACACACGCGAGTAGCACACCCAGCGCCCGTATCCGTAACCCCGCACAGACGTCACACACGCGTAGCACACCCAGAGCCCGTATCCGTAACCCCGCACAGACGTCACACACACGCGAGTAGCACACCCAGAGCCCGTATCCGTAACCCCGCACAGACGTCACACACACGCGAGTAGCGCACCCAGCGCCCGTATCCGTAACCCCGCACAGACGTCACACACACACGAGTAGCACACCCAGAGCCCGTATCCGTAACCCCGCACAGACGTCACACACACACACGCGAGTAGCACACCCAGCGCCCGTATCCGTAACCCCGCACAGACGTCACACACGCGAGTAGCACACCCAGAGCCCGTATCCGTAACCCCGCACAGACGTCACACACACACACGCGAGTAGCACACCCAGCGCCCGTATCCGTAACCCCGCACAGACGTCACACACGCGTAGCACACCCAGAGCCCGTATCCGTAACCCCGCACAGACGTCACACACACGCGAGTAGCACACCCAGAGCCCGTATCCGTAACCCCGCACAGACGTCACACACACACGCGCGAGTAGCACACCCAGAGCCCGTATCCGTAACCCCGCACAGACGTCACACACACGCGAGTAGCACACCCAGAGCCCGTATCCGTAACCCTACGCACAGACGTCACACACACGCGAGTAGCACACCCAGAGCCCGTATCCGTAACCCCGCACAGACGTCACACACGCACACCCAGAGCCCGTATCCGTAACCCCGCACAGACGTCACACACACGCGAGTAGCACACCCAGAGCCCATATCCGTAACCCCGCACAGACGTCACACACACACACACGCGGGTAGCGCACCCAGAGCCCGTATCCGTAACCCCGCACAGACGTCACACACACACACGCGAGTAGCACACCCAGAGCCCGTATCCGTAACCCCGCCCAGACGTCACACACACGCGAGTAGCGCACCCAGAGCCCGTATCCGTAACCCCGCACAGACGTCACACACACGCGAGTAGCACACCCATAGCCCGTATCCGTAACCCCTCACAGACGTCACACACACGCGAGTAGCACACCCAGAGCCCGTATCCGTAACCCCGCACAGACGTCACACACACGCGAGTAGCGCACCCAGAGCCCGTATCCGTAACCCCGCACAGACGTCACACGCACGCGAGTAGCACACCCAGACCCCGTATCCGTAACCCCGCACAGACGTCACACACACACACCCAGAGCCCGTATCCGTAACCCCGCACAGACGTCACACACGCGAGTAGCACACCCAGAGCCCGTATCCGTAACCCCGCACAGACGTCACACACGCGAGTAGCACACCCAGAGCCCGTATCCGTAACCCCGCACAGACGTCACACACACACACCCAGAGCCCGTATCCGTAACCCCGCACAGACGTCACACACGCGTAGCACACCCAGAGCCCGTATCCGTAACCCCGCACAGACGTCACACACGTGAGTAGCACACCCAGAGCCCGTATCCGTAACCCCGCACAGACGTCACACACACGCGAGTAGCGCACCCAGCGCCCGTATCCGTAACCCCGCACAGACGTCACACACGCGAGTAGCACACCCAGCGCCCGTATCCGTAACCCCGCACAGACGTCACACACGCGTAGCACACCCAGAGCCCGTATCCGTAACCCCGCACAGACGTCACACACACGCGAGTAGCACACCCAGAGCCCGTATCCGTAACCCCGCACAGACGTCACACACACGCGAGTAGCGCACCCAGCGCCCGTATCCGTAACCCCGCACAGACGTCACACACACACGAGTAGCACACCCAGAGCCCGTATCCGTAACCCCGCACAGACGTCACACACACACACGCGAGTAGCACACCCAGCGCCCGTATCCGTAACCCCGCACAGACGTCACACACACACACGCGAGTAGCACACCCAGAGCCCGTATCCGTAACCCCGCACAGACGTCACACACACACACGCGAGTAGCACACCCAGCGCCCGTATCCGTAACCCCGCACAGACGTCACACACGCGTAGCACACCCAGAGCCCGTATCCGTAACCCCGCACAGACGTCACACACACGTAGCACACCCAGAGCCCGTATCCGTAACCCTACACACAGACGTCACACACACGTAGCACACCCAGAGCCCGTATCCGTAACCCTACACACAGACGTCACACACTCGTAGCACACCCAGAGCCCGTAGGACACAAGCTTTCCTGTGACACCTCACACGGCCCCTGTGTACAGACATTGGGGCAACCCCCCCCCCCCGTGGGCGCAGCAGGGATCTGGCTGCTCCCCTTAAAATCCAGTAACGTGACACACACCCAGCCCCCACCTTACACAGGTGAGAGGTTATAACTAGGGCTGTCAATTGATGTGCCACGCCGGTCCGTACCTTGCTGTGGGTCGGGAGAGCAGGTGCCTGGCCGGTCCGTACCTTGCTGTGGGTCGGGAGAGCAGGTGCCTGGCCGGTCCGTACCTTGCTGTGGGTCGGGAGAGCAGGTGCCTGGCCGGTCCGTACCTTGCTGTGGGTCGGGAGAGCAGGTGCCTGGCCGGTCCGTACCTTGCTGTGGGTCGGGAGAGCAGGTGCCTGGCCGGTCCGTACCTTGCTGTGGGTCGGGGCAGCAGGTGCCTGGCCAGTCCGTACCTTGCTGTGGGTCGGGGCAGCAGGTGCCTGGCCGGTCCGTACCTTGCTGTGGGTCGGGGCAGCAGGTGCCTGGCCGGTCCGTACCTTGCTGTGGGTCGGGGCAGCAGGTGCCCAGCCGGTCTGTACCTTGCTGTGGGTCGGGGAGCAGCAGGTGCCTGACCGGTCTGTACCTTGCTGTGGGTCGGGGAGCAGCAGGTGCCTGGCCGGTCCGTACCTTGCTGTGGGTCGGGAGAGCAGGTGTCTGGCCGGTCCGTACCTTGCTGTGGGTCGGGGCAGCAGGTGTCTGGCCGGTCCGTACCTTGCTGTGGGTCGGGAGAGCAGGTGCCCAGCCGGTCTGTACCTTGCTGTGGGTCGGGGCAGCAGGTGCCTGGCCGGTCCGTACCTTGCTGTGGGTCGGGGCAGCAGGTGCCTGGCCAGTCCGTACCTTGCTGTGGGCCGGGGAGCAGCAGGTGCCTGGCCGGTCCGTACCTTGCTGTGGGTCGGGGCAGCAGGTGCCTGGCCAGTCCATACCTTGCTGTGGGCCGGGGCAGCAGGTGCCCGGCCGGTCCATACCTTGCTGTGGGCCGGGGAGCAGCAGGTGCCTGGCCGGTCCGTACCTTGCTGTGGGTCGGGGCAGCAGGTGCCTGGCCAGTCCATACCTTGCTGTGGGCCGGGGCAGCAGGTGCCCGGCCGGTCCATACCTTGCTGTGGGCCGGGGAGCAGCAGGTGCCTGGCCAGACCGTACCTTGCTGTGGGTCGGGGCAGCAGGTGCCTGGCCGGTCCATACCTTGCTGTGGGTCGGGGCAGCAGGTGCCTGGCCAGTCCATACCTTGCTGTGGGTCGGGGCAGCAGGTGCCTGGCCGGTCCGTACCTTGCTGTGGGTCGGGGCAGCAGGTGCCTGGCCAGTCCGTACCTTGCTGTGGGTCGGGGCAGCAGGTGCCTGGCCGGTCCATACCTTGCTGTGGGTCGGGAGAGCAGGTGTCTGGCCGGTCCGTACCTTGCTGTGGGCCAAGGCAGCAGGTGCCTGGCCAGTCCGTACCTTGCTGTGGGTCGGGGCAGCAGGTGCCTGGCCGGTCCGTACCTTGCTGTGGGTCGGGGCAGCAGGTGCCTGGCCGGTCCGTACCTTGCTGTGGGTCGGGGCAGCAGGTGCCTGGCCGGTCCGTACCTTGCTGTGGGTCGGGAGAGCAGGTGCCTGGCCGGTCCATACCTTGCTGTGGGTCGGGGCAGCAGGTGCCCGTCCGGTCCGTACCTTGCTGTGGGCCAAGGCAGCAGGTGCCTGGCCAGTCCATACCTTGCTGTGGGTCGGGGCAGCAGGTGCCTGGCCGGTCCGTACCTTGCTGTGGGTCGGGGCAGCAGGTGCCTGGCCGGTCCGTACCTTGCTGTGGGTCGGGGCAGCAGGTGCCTGGCCGGTCCGTACCTTGCTGTGGGTCGGGGCAGCAGGTGCCTGGCCGGTCCATACCTTGCTGTGGGTCGGGGCAGCAGGTGCCTGGCCAGTCCATACCTTGCTGTGGGTCGGGGCAGCAGGTGCCTGGCCGGTCCGTACCTTGCTGTGGGTCGGGGCAGCAGGTGCCTGGCCAGTCCGTACCTTGCTGTGGGTCGGGGCAGCAGGTGCCTGGCCGGTCCATACCTTGCTGTGGGTCGGGAGAGCAGGTGTCTGGCCGGTCCGTACCTTGCTGTGGGCCAAGGCAGCAGGTGCCTGGCCAGTCCGTACCTTGCTGTGGGTCGGGGCAGCAGGTGCCTGGCCGGTCCGTACCTTGCTGTGGGTCGGGGCAGCAGGTGCCTGGCCGGTCCGTACCTTGCTGTGGGTCGGGGCAGCAGGTGCCTGGCCGGTCCGTACCTTGCTGTGGGTCGGGAGAGCAGGTGCCTGGCCGGTCCATACCTTGCTGTGGGTCGGGGCAGCAGGTGCCCGGCCGGTCCGTACCTTGCTGTGGGCCAAGGCAGCAGGTGCCTGGCCAGTCCGTACCTTGCTGTGGGTCGGGGCAGCAGGTGCCTGGCCGGTCCGTACCTTGCTGTGGGTCGGGGCAGCAGGTGCCTGGCCGGTCCGTACCTTGCTGTGGGTCGGGGCAGCAGGTGCCTGGCCAGTCCATACCTTGCTGTGGGTCGGGGCAGCAGGTGCCTGGCCGGTCCGTACCTTGCTGTGGGCCAAGGCAGCAGGTGCCTGGCCGGTCCGTACCTTGCTGTGGGTCGGGAGAGCAGGTGCCTGGCCGGTCCATACCTTGCTGTGGGTCGGGGCAGCAGGTGCCTGGCCGGTCCGTACCTTGCTGTGGGCCAAGGCAGCAGGTGCCTGGCCGGTCCATACCTTGCTGTGGGTCGGGGCAGCAGGTGCCTGGCCGGTCCGTACCTTGCTGTGGGTCGGGGCAGCAGGTGCCTGGCCGGTCCGTACCTTGCTGTGGGCCAAGGCAGCAGGTGTCTGGCCGGTCCGTACCTTGCTGTGGGCCAAGGCAGCAGGTGTCTGGCCGGTCCGTACCTTGCTGTGGGCCAAGGCAGCAGGTGTCTGGCCGGTCCGTACCTTGCTGTGGGCCAAGGCAGCAGGTGTCTGGCCGGTCCGTACCTTGCTGTGGGCCAAGGCAGCAGGTGCCTGGCCGGTCCATACCTTGCTGTGGGTCGGGGCAGCAGGTGCCTGGCCGGTCCATACCTTGCTGTGGGTCGGGGCAGCAGGTGCCTGGCCGGTCCATACCTTGCTGTGGGTTGGGGAGCAGGTGCCCGGCCGGTCCGTACCTTGCTGTGGGTCGGGGCAGCAGGTGCCTGGCCGGTCCGTACCTTGCTGTGGGTCGGGGCAGCAGGTGCCTGACCGGTCCGTACCTTGCTGTGGGTCGGGGCAGCAGGTGCCTGGCCGGTCCGTACCTTGCTGTGGGTCGGGGCAGCAGGTGCCTGGCCGGTCCATACCTTGCTGTGGGTCGGGGCAGCAGGTGCCCGGCCGGTCCGTACCTTGCTGTGGGTCGGGGCAGCAGGTGCCTGGCCAGTCCATACCTTGCTGTGGGTCGGGGCAGCAGGTGCCTGGCCAGTCCATACCTTGCTGTGGGTCGGGAGAGCAGGTGCCCGGCCGGTCCGTACCTTGCTGTGGGTCGGGAGAGCAGGTGCCTGGCCGGTCCGTACCTTGCTGTGGGTCGGGAGAGCAGGTGCCTGACCGGTCCGTACCTTCCTGTGGGTCGGGGCAGCAGGTGCCTGGCCGGTCCGTACCTTGCTGTGGGTCGGGGCAGCAGGTGCCTGGCCGGTCCGTACCTTGCTGTGGGTCGGGGCAGCAGGTGCCTGGCCGGTCCGTACCTTGCTGTGGGTCGGGGCAGCAGGTGCCTGGCCGGTCCGTACCTTGCTGTGGGTCGGGGCAGCAGGTGCCTGGCCGGTCCGTACCTTGCTGTGGGTCGGGGCAGCAGGTGCCTGGCCGGTCCATACCTTGCTGTGGGTCGGGGCAGCAGGTGCCTGGCCGGTCCATACCTTGCTGTGGGTCGGGGCAGCAGGTGCCCGGCCGGTCCATACCTTGCTGTGGGTCGGGGCAGCAGGTGCCCGACCGGTCCGTACCTTGCTGTGGGTCGGGGCAGCAGGTGCCCGGCCGGTCCGTACCTTGCTGTGGGTCGGGGCAGCAGGTGCCTGACCGGTCCGTACCTTGCTGTGGGTCGGGGCAGCAGGTGCCCGGCCGGTCCGTACCTTGCTGTGGGTCGGGGCAGCAGGTGCCTGGCCGGTCCGTACCTTGCTGTGGGCCAAGGCAGCAGGTGCCCGGCTGGTCCGTACCTTGCTGTGGGTTGGGGCAGCAGGTGCCTGGCCAGTCCATACCTTGCTGTGGGTCGGGGCAGCAGGTGCCTGGCCAGTCCGTACCTTGCTGTGGGTCGGGGCAGCAGGTGCCTGGCCGGTCCGTACCTTGCTGTGGGTCGGGGCAGCAGGTGCCTGGCCAGTCCATACCTTGCTGTGGGTCGGGAGAGCAGGTGCCCGGCCGGTCCGTACCTTGCTGTGGGTCGGGAGAGCAGGTGCCTGGCCGGTCCGTACCTTGCTGTGGGTCGGGAGAGCAGGTGCCTGACCGGTCCGTACCTTCCTGTGGGTCGGGGCAGCAGGTGCCTGGCCGGTCCGTACCTTGCTGTGGGTCGGGGCAGCAGGTGCCTGGCCGGTCCGTACCTTGCTGTGGGTCGGGGCAGCAGGTGCCTGGCCGGTCCGTACCTTGCTGTGGGTCGGGGCAGCAGGTGCCTGGCCGGTCCGTACCTTGCTGTGGGTCGGGGCAGCAGGTGCCTGGCCGGTCCGTACCTTGCTGTGGGTCGGGGCAGCAGGTGCCTGGCCGGTCCATACCTTGCTGTGGGTCGGGGCAGCAGGTGCCTGGCCGGTCCATACCTTGCTGTGGGTCGGGGCAGCAGGTGCCTGGCCGGTCCATACCTTGCTGTGGGTCGGGGCAGCAGGTGCCCGACCGGTCCGTACCTTGCTGTGGGTCGGGGCAGCAGGTGCCCGGCCGGTCCGTACCTTGCTGTGGGTCGGGGCAGCAGGTGCCTGACCGGTCCGTACCTTGCTGTGGGTCGGGGCAGCAGGTGCCCGGCCGGTCCGTACCTTGCTGTGGGTCGGGGCAGCAGGTGCCTGGCCGGTCCGTACCTTGCTGTGGGCCAAGGCAGCAGGTGCCCGGCTGGTCCGTACCTTGCTGTGGGTTGGGGCAGCAGGTGCCTGGCCAGTCCATACCTTGCTGTGGGTCGGGGCAGCAGGTGCCTGGCCAGTCCGTACCTTGCTGTGGGTCGGGGCAGCAGGTGCCTGGCCGGTCCGTACCTTGCTGTGGGTCGGGGCAGCAGGTGCCTGGCCAGTCCATACCTTGCTGTGGGTCGGGGCAGCAGGTGCCCGGCCGGTCCGTACCTTGCTGTGGGTCGGGGCAGCAGGTGCCTGGCCGGTCCGTACCTTGCTGTGGGTCGGGGCAGCAGGTGCCCGGCCGGTCCGTACCTTGCTGTGGGCCAAGGCAGCAGGTGCCTGGCCGGTCCGTACCTTGCTGTGGGTCGGGGCAGCAGGTGCCCGGCCGGTCCGTACCTTGCTGTGGGTCGGGGCAGCAGGTGCCTGGCCGGTCCATACCTTGCTGTGGGTCGGGGCAGCAGGTGCCCGGCCGGTCCGTACCTTGCTGTGGGTCGGGGCAGCAGGTGCCTGACCGGTCCGTACCTTGCTGTGGGTCGGGGCAGCAGGTGCCCGGCCGGTCCGTACCTTGCTGTGGGTCGGGGCAGCAGGTGCCTGACCGGTCCGTACCTTGCTGTGGGTCGGGGCAGCAGGTGCCCGGCCGGTCCGTACCTTGCTGTGGGTCGGGGCAGCAGGTGTCTGACCGGTCCGTACCTTGCTGTGGGTCGGGGCAGCAGGTGCCTGGCCGGTCCATACCTTGCTGTGGGTCGGGGCAGCAGGTGCCTGGCCGGTCCATACCTTGCTGTGGGTCGGGGCAGCAGGTGCCTGGCCGGTCCGTACCTTGCTGTGGGTCGGGGCAGCAGGTGCCTGGCCGGTCCGTACCTTGCTGTGGGTCGGGGCAGCAGGTGCCCGGCTGGTCCCTACATTGCTGTGGGTCGGGGCAGCAGGTGCCTGACCGGTCCGTACCTTGCTGTGGGTCGGGGCAGCAGGTGCCCGGCCGGTCCGTACCTTGCTGTGGGTCGGGGCAGCAGGTGTCTGACCGGTCCGTACCTTGCTGTGGGTCGGGGCAGCAGGTGCCTGGCCGGTCCATACCTTGCTGTGGGTCGGGGCAGCAGGTGCCTGGCCGGTCCGTACCTTGCTGTGGGTCGGGGCAGCAGGTGCCTGGCCGGTCCGTACCTTGCTGTGGGTCGGGGCAGCAGGTGCCCGGCTGGTCCCTACATTGCTGTGGGTCGGGGCAGCAGGTGCCTGGCCGGTCCGTACCTTGCTGTGGGTCATAGAATCATAGAATCATAGAATCATAGGACTGGAAGGGACCTCGAGAGGTCATCGAGTCCAGCCCCCTGCCCTCAAGGCAGGATCAAGCTCCGTCTACACCATCCCTGACAGATGTCTATCTAACCTGTTCTTAAATATCTCCAGAGAGGGAGATTCCACCACCTCCCTTGGCAATTTATTCCAATATTTGACCACCCTGACAGTTAGGAATTTTTTCCTAATGTCCAATCTAAACCTCCCCTGCTGCACTTTAAGCCCATTACTCCTTGTCCTGTCCTCAGAAACCAAGAGGAACAAATTTTCTCCTTCCTCCTTGTGACACCCTTTTAGATATTTGAAAGCCGCTATCATGTCCCCCCTTAATCTTCTTTTTTCCAAACTAAACAAGCCCAGTTCATGAAGCCTGGCTTCATAGGTCATGTTCTCTAAACCTTTAATCATTCTTGTCGCTCTTCTCTGTACCCTTTCCAATTTCTCCACATCTTTCTTGAAATGTGGCGCCCAGAACTGGACACAGTACTCCAGCTGAGGCCTAACTAGTGCAGAGTAGAGCGGCAGAGTGACTTCACGAGTTTTGCTTACAACACACCTGTTAATACAACCTAGAATCATATTTGCTTTTTTTGCAACAGCATCACACTGTTGACTCATATTCAACTTGTGGTCCACTATGACCCCTAGATCCCTTTCTGCCATGCTCCTTCCTAGACAGTCGCTTCCCATCTTGTATGTATGGAACTGATTGTTCCTTCCTAAGTGGAGCACTTTGCATTTCTCTCTATTAAACCTCATCCTGTTTACCTCCGACCATTTCTCTAACTTGCTAAGGTCATTCTGAATTATGTCCCTATCCTCCAAAGAAGTCGCAACCCCACCCAGTTTGGTATCATCTGCAAACTTAATAAGCGTACTCTCTATCCCAATATCTACATCATTGATGAAGATATTGAACAGTATGGGTCCCAAAACAGACCCTTGAGGAACTCCACTTGTTATCCCTTTCCAGCAGGATTTAGAACCGTTAACAACCACTCTCTGACTACGGTTATCCAGCCAATTATGCACCCACCTTATCGTGGCCCTATCTAAGTTATATTTGCCTAGTTTATCAATAAGAATATCATGCGAGACCGTATCAAATGCCTTACTAAAGTCTAGGTATATGACATCCACCGCTTCTCCCTTATCCACAAGGCTCGTTATCTTATCAAAGAAAGCTATCAGATTAGTTTGGCATGACTTGTTCTTCACAAACCCATGCTGGCTATTCCCTATCACTTTATTACCTTCCAAGTGTTTGCATAGGATTTCCTTAATTACCTGCTCCATTATCTTCCCTGGGACAGACGTTAAACTGACCGGTCTATAGTTTCCTGGGTTGTTCTTATTCCCCTTTTTATAGATGGGCACAATATTTGCCCTTTTCCAGTCTTCTGGAATCTCCCCTGTCTGCCATGATTTTTCAAAGATCATAGCTAAAGGCTCAGATACCTCCTCTATCAGCTCCTTGAGTATCCTGGGATGCATTTCATCAGGACCTGGTGACTTGCTGACATCTAACTTTCCTAAGTGATTTTTAACTTGTTCTTTGTGTATCCTATCTTCTAAACTTACCCTCTCTCTGCTTGTATTCACTACGTTAGGCACACCTCCAGACTTCTCGGTGAAGACCGAAACAAAGAAGTCATTGAGCATCTCCGCCATTTCCAAGTTTCCTGTTACTGCTTCTCCCTCCTCACTAAGCAGTGGGCCTACCCTGTCCTTGGTCTTCCTCTTGCTTCTAATGTATTTATAAAAGGTCTTCTTGTTTCCCTTTATGCCTGTAGCTAGTTTGATCTCATTTTGTGCCTTTGCCTTTCTAATCTTGCCCCTGCATTCCCGTGTTGCTTGCCTATATTCATCCTTTGTTATTTGTCCTAGTTTCCATTTTTTATAGGACTCCTTTTTTATTTTGAGATTGTGCAAGATCTCCTTGTTAAGCCAAGCTGGTCTTTTGCCATATTTTCTATCTTTCCTACACAGCGGAATTGTTTGCTTTTGGGCCCTTAACAACGTCCCTTTGAAATACTTCCAACTCTCCTCAGTTGTTTTTCCCTTCAGTCTTGCTTCCCATGGGACCTTACCTACAAGTTCTCTGAGCTTATCAAAATCTGCCTTCCTGAAATCCATTACCTCAATTGTGCTGGTCTCCCTTCTACCTTTCCTTAAGATCATGAACTCTATTATTTCGTGATCACTGTCCCCTATACTGTCTTCCACTTTCAAGTTCTCAACTAGTTCCTCCCTATTTGTTAAAACCAAATCCAGAACAGCTTCTCCTCTGGTAGCTTTTTCAACCTTCTGAAACAGAAAGTTGTCTCCAATGCAGTCCAGAAACTTATTGGATAGCCTGTGCCTCGCTGTGTTAGTTTCCCAACATATGTCTGGATAGTTGAAGTCCCCCATCACCACCAAATCTTGGGCTTTGGATAGTTTTGTTAATTGTTTAAAAAAGGCCTCATCCACCTCTTCCACCTGGCTAGGTGGCCTGTAGTAGACTCCTAGCATGATATCACCCTCGTTTTTTACCCCTTTTAGCTTAACCCAGAGACTCTCTACACAGCTATCTCCTACGTTCATCTCCACTTCAGTCCAAGTGTGTACATTTTTAATATACAAGGCAACCCCTCCTCCCTTTTTTCCCTGTCTGTCCTTCCTGAGCAAGCCGTACCCTTCCATACCAACATTCCAATCATGCGTCCCATCCCACCAGGTTTCTGTAATACCAATGATATCATAGTTGTATTTATTGGTTAGCAATTCCAGTTCTTCCTGCTTATTACCTATACTTCTCGCATTTGTATATAGGCATCTAAGATACTGATTTGATCTTGCCTCCCTGTTGTGCCCTGACCCTCCTTTCTCCTTGCCATTATAGGCCGTAGTCCCCCCTATTTCCAACCCATCTCCCAGTCCCGCACATTCAGCACTTACCTGTGGGCTTTGCTCACCTGCCCCCAACAAACCTAGTTTAAAGCCCTCCTCACAAGGTTAGCCAGTCTGTGTCCAAACAAGGCCTTCCCGCTCCTGGAAAGGTGAACTCCATCTCCGCCAACCAGTCCTTCCTGGAAGAGCACCCCGTGATCAAGGAAGCCGAATCCCTCCTGGTGACACCATCGTCGCAGCCAGGCATTCACCTCCAGAATGCACCTCTCTCTGCCCGGGCCCCTACCTTTGACAGGAAGGATAGAAGAGAATACCACCTGCGCTCCAAACTCCTTCACCCGTACTCCCAAAGCCCTGTAGTCACACTTGATCCGCTCAGTGTCACACCTGGCAGTATCATTTGTGCCCACGTGGATGAGTAGCATGGGGTAGTAGTCAGAGGGCCGGATAATCCTCGACAATGCCTCCGTAACATCTCGGATACGGGCCCCTGGCAGACAGCATACCTCTCGAGATGAGCTGTCAGGGCGACAGATGGGTGCCTCCGTTCCCCTCAGAAGAGAGTCTCCAACCACCACTACCCTACGTTTCCTCCTCGCAGTGGTGGCAGGAGACTGCTCAACCTTGGTGGTGCAAGGCCTGGTCTCCTCCACTGTGGGGGATGACTCCTTTTCTCCTGCTGAAAGTAAAGTGTAACGGTTATGTAACAACACAGTGGGAGGGTTAGGAGCAGGGGTGGAACACTGCCCGCTGCCGGAAGTAACCAGCTGCCAGTGCTCACCCTGCACCACTGCCTCCTCCATAAGTGGCTGGTCAACAGTCCCACATCCTACGACAGTGACCTCCGTGGACTCCACAGGAATACTGTCCAGGAATTCCTCATGGCTTCGAATGCTCCTCAGCCTGGCCACCTCCTCCTGTAGCTCTCCCACCTGCTGCCTGAGAGATTCCACCAGCAGGCACCTTTCACAATGGTTGTCTCCCCCAGCCTGGAGATCACTCAGTGGGAATTGCAAGCCACAAATACAGCAAGACCACACCAGGACCTGGGTAGAGGCATCCATGCTCAGGTTCTCTGTCTGGATACAGGCACAGGTGGAGGAGACAGGAGAAGTACTGGCACAAGCGCTACGGGTCTTCATCACCATCAGTCACTCCCTCTGCTCAACTCCCTCTTCAACTTCCCTGTCTGCAGTCCCCTGTCCGCTTCGCTCCCCTGGTCGCACTGCTCTGGTCGGGGCAGCAGGTGCCTGGCCGGTCCGTACCTTGCTGTGGGTCGGGGCAGCAGGTGCCCGGCCGGTCCATACCTTGCTGTGGGCCGGGGAGCAGCAGGTGCCTGGCCGGTCCGTACCTTGCTGTGGGCCAAGGCAGCAGGTGCCTGACCGGTCCGTACCTTGCTGTGGGTTGGGGAGCAGGTGCCCGGCTGGTCCGTACCTTGCTGTGGGTCGGGGCAGCAGGTGCCCGGCTGGTCCCTACATTGCTGTGGGTCGGGGCAGCAGGTGCCTGACCGGTCCGTACCTTGCTGTGGGTCGGGGCAGCAGGTGCCCGGCCGGTCCGTACCTTGCTGTGGGTCGGGGCAGCAGGTGTCTGACCGGTCCGTACCTTGCTGTGGGTCGGGGCAGCAGGTGCCTGGCCGGTCCATACCTTGCTGTGGGTCGGGGCAGCAGGTGCCTGGCCGGTCCGTACCTTGCTGTGGGTCGGGGCAGCAGGTGCCCGGCCGGTCCGTACCTTGCTGTGGGTCGGGGCAGCAGGTGCCCGGCTGGTCCCTACATTGCTGTGGGTCGGGGCAGCAGGTGCCTGGCCGGTCCGTACCTTGCTGTGGGTCATAGAATCATAGAATCATAGAATCATAGGACTGGAAGGGACCTCGAGAGGTCATCGAGTCCAGCCCCCTGCCCTCAAGGCAGGATCAAGCTCCGTCTACACCATCCCTGACAGATGTCTATCTAACCTGTTCTTAAATATCTCCAGAGAGGGAGATTCCACCACCTCCCTTGGCAATTTATTCCAATATTTGACCACCCTGACAGTTAGGAATTTTTTCCTAATGTCCAATCTAAACCTCCCCTGCTGCACTTTAAGCCCATTACTCCTTGTCCTGTCCTCAGAAACCAAGAGGAACAAATTTTCTCCTTCCTCCTTGTGACACCCTTTTAGATATTTGAAAGCCGCTATCATGTCCCCCCTTAATCTTCTTTTTTCCAAACTAAACAAGCCCAGTTCATGAAGCCTGGCTTCATAGGTCATGTTCTCTAAACCTTTAATCATTCTTGTCGCTCTTCTCTGTACCCTTTCCAATTTCTCCACATCTTTCTTGAAATGTGGCGCCCAGAACTGGACACAGTACTCCAGCTGAGGCCTAACTAGTGCAGAGTAGAGCGGCAGAATGACTTCACGAGTTTTGCTTACAACACACCTGTTAATACAACCTAGAATCATATTTGCTTTTTTTGCAACAGCATCACACTGTTGACTCATATTCAACTTGTGGTCCACTATGACCCCTAGATCCCTTTCTGCCATGCTCCTTCCTAGACAGTCGCTTCCCATCTTGTATGTATGGAACTGATTGTTCCTTCCTAAGTGGAGCACTTTGCATTTCTCTCTATTAAACCTCATCCTGTTTACCTCCGACCATTTCTCTAACTTGCTAAGGTCATTCTGAATTATGTCCCTATCCTCCAAAGAAGTCGCAACCCCACCCAGTTTGGTATCATCTGCAAACTTAATAAGCGTACTCTCTATCCCAATATCTACATCATTGATGAAGATATTGAACAGTATGGGTCCCAAAACAGACCCTTGAGGAACTCCACTTGTTATCCCTTTCCAGCAGGATTTAGAACCGTTAACAACCACTCTCTGACTACGGTTATCCAGCCAATTATGCACCCACCTTATCGTGGCCCTATCTAAGTTATATTTGCCTAGTTTATCAATAAGAATATCATGCGAGACCGTATCAAATGCCTTACTAAAGTCTAGGTATATGACATCCACCGCTTCTCCCTTATCCACAAGGCTCGTTATCTTATCAAAGAAAGCTATCAGATTAGTTTGGCATGACTTGTTCTTCACAAACCCATGCTGGCTATTCCCTATCACTTTATTACCTTCCAAGTGTTTGCATAGGATTTCCTTAATTACCTGCTCCATTATCTTCCCTGGGACAGACGTTAAACTGACCGGTCTATAGTTTCCTGGGTTGTTCTTATTCCCCTTTTTATAGATGGGCACAATATTTGCCCTTTTCCAGTCTTCTGGAATCTCCCCTGTCTGCCATGATTTTTCAAAGATCATAGCTAAAGGCTCAGATACCTCCTCTATCAGCTCCTTGAGTATCCTGGGATGCATTTCATCAGGACCTGGTGACTTGCTGACATCTAACTTTCCTAAGTGATTTTTAACTTGTTCTTTGTGTATCCTATCTTCTAAACTTACCCTCTCTCTGCTTGTATTCACTACGTTAGGCACACCTCCAGACTTCTCGGTGAAGACCGAAACAAAGAAGTCATTGAGCATCTCCGCCATTTCCAAGTTTCCTGTTACTGCTTCTCCCTCCTCACTAAGCAGTGGGCCTACCCTGTCCTTGGTCTTCCTCTTGCTTCTAATGTATTTATAAAAGGTCTTCTTGTTTCCCTTTATGCCTGTAGCTAGTTTGATCTCATTTTGTGCCTTTGCCTTTCTAATCTTGCCCCTGCATTCCCGTGTTGCTTGCCTATATTCATCCTTTGTTATTTGTCCTAGTTTCCATTTTTTATAGGACTCCTTTTTTATTTTGAGATTGTGCAAGATCTCCTTGTTAAGCCAAGCTGGTCTTTTGCCATATTTTCTATCTTTCCTACACAGCGGAATTGTTTGCTTTTGGGCCCTTAACAACGTCCCTTTGAAATACTTCCAACTCTCCTCAGTTGTTTTTCCCTTCAGTCTTGCTTCCCATGGGACCTTACCTACAAGTTCTCTGAGCTTATCAAAATCTGCCTTCCTGAAATCCATTACCTCAATTGTGCTGGTCTCCCTTCTACCTTTCCTTAAGATCATGAACTCTATTATTTCGTGATCACTGTCCCCTATACTGTCTTCCACTTTCAAGTTCTCAACTAGTTCCTCCCTATTTGTTAAAACCAAATCCAGAACAGCTTCTCCTCTGGTAGCTTTTTCAACCTTCTGAAACAGAAAGTTGTCTCCAATGCAGTCCAGAAACTTATTGGATAGCCTGTGCCTCGCTGTGTTAGTTTCCCAACATATGTCTGGATAGTTGAAGTCCCCCATCACCACCAAATCTTGGGCTTTGGATAGTTTTGTTAATTGTTTAAAAAAGGCCTCATCCACCTCTTCCACCTGGCTAGGTGGCCTGTAGTAGACTCCTAGCATGATATCACCCTCGTTTTTTACCCCTTTTAGCTTAACCCAGAGACTCTCTACACAGCTATCTCCTACGTTCATCTCCACTTCAGTCCAAGTGTGTACATTTTTAATATACAAGGCAACCCCTCCTCCCTTTTTTCCCTGTCTGTCCTTCCTGAGCAAGCCGTACCCTTCCATACCAACATTCCAATCATGCGTCCCATCCCACCAGGTTTCTGTAATACCAATGATATCATAGTTGTATTTATTGGTTAGCAATTCCAGTTCTTCCTGCTTATTACCTATACTTCTCGCATTTGTATATAGGCATCTAAGATACTGATTTGATCTTGCCTCCCTGTTGTGCCCTGACCCTCCTTTCTCCTTGCCATTATAGGCCGTAGTCCCCCCTATTTCCAACCCATCTCCCAGTCCCGCACATTCAGCACTTACCTGTGGGCTTTGCTCACCTGCCCCCAACAAACCTAGTTTAAAGCCCTCCTCACAAGGTTAGCCAGTCTGTGTCCAAACAAGGCCTTCCCGCTCCTGGAAAGGTGAACTCCATCTCCGCCAACCAGTCCTTCCTGGAAGAGCACCCCGTGATCAAGGAAGCCGAATCCCTCCTGGTGACACCATCGTCGCAGCCAGGCATTCACCTCCAGAATGCACCTCTCTCTGCCCGGGCCCCTACCTTTGACAGGAAGGATAGAAGAGAATACCACCTGCGCTCCAAACTCCTTCACCCGTACTCCCAAAGCCCTGTAGTCACACTTGATCCGCTCAGTGTCACACCTGGCAGTATCATTTGTGCCCACGTGGATGAGTAGCATGGGGTAGTAGTCAGAGGGCCGGATAATCCTCGACAATGCCTCCGTAACATCTCGGATACGGGCCCCTGGCAGACAGCATACCTCTCGAGATGAGCTGTCAGGGCGACAGATGGGTGCCTCCGTTCCCCTCAGAAGAGAGTCTCCAACCACCACTACCCTACGTTTCCTCCTCGCAGTGGTGGCAGGAGACTGCTCAACCTTGGTGGTGCAAGGCCTGGTCTCCTCCACTGTGGGGGATGACTCCTTTTCTCCTGCTGAAAGTAAAGTGTAACGGTTATGTAACAACACAGTGGGAGGGTTAGGAGCAGGGGTGGAACACTGCCCGCTGCTGGAAGTAACCAGCTGCCAGTGCTCACCCTGCACCACTGCCTCCTCCATAAGTGGCTGGTCAACAGTCCCACATCCTACGACAGTGACCTCCGTGGACTCCACAGGAATACTGTCCAGGAATTCCTCATGGCTTCGAATGCTCCTCAGCCTGGCCACCTCCTCCTGTAGCTCTCCCACCTGCTGCCTGAGAGATTCCACCAGCAGGCACCTTTCACAACGGTTGTCTCCCCCAGCCTGGAGATCACTCAGTGGGAATTGCAAGCCACAAATACAGCAAGACCACACCAGGACCTGGGTAGAGGCATCCATGCTCAGGTTCTCTGTCTGGATACAGGCACAGGTGGAGGAGACAGGAGAAGTACTGGCACAAGCGCTACGGGTCTTCATCACCATCAGTCACTCCCTCTGCTCAACTCCCTCTTCAACTTCCCTGTCTGCAGTCCCCTGTCCGCTTCGCTCCCCTGGTCGCACTGCTCTGGTCGGGGCAGCAGGTGCCTGGCCGGTCCGTACCTTGCTGTGGGTCGGGGCAGCAGGTGCCCGGCCGGTCCATACCTTGCTGTGGGCCGGGGAGCAGCAGGTGCCTGGCCGGTCCGTACCTTGCTGTGGGTCGGGAGAGCAGGTGCCTGGCCAGACCGTACCTTGCTGTGGGCCAAGGCAGCAGGTGCCTGACCGGTCCGTACCTTGCTGTGGGTTGGGGAGCAGGTGCCCGGCTGGTCCGTACCTTGCTGTGGGTCGGGGCAGCAGGTGCCCGGCCGGTCCGTACCTTGCTGTGGGCCAAGGCAGCAGGTGCCTGGCCGGTCCGTACCTTGCTGTGGGCCAAGGCAGCAGGTGCCTGGCCGGTCCGTACCTTGCTGTGGGTCGGGGCAGCAGGTGCCCGGCCGGTCCGTACCTTGCTGTGGGTCGGGAGAGCAGGTGTCTGGCCGGTCCGTACCTTGCTGTGGGTCGGGGCAGCAGGTGCCTGGCCGGTCCGTACCTTGCTGTGGGTCGGGGCAGCAGGTGCCTGGCCAGTCCATACCTTGCTGTGGGTCGGGGCAGCAGGTGCCTGGCCGGTCCGTACCTTGCTGTGGGCCAAGGCAGCAGGTGCCTGGCCAGTCCGTACCTTGCTGTGGGCCAAGGCAGCAGGTGCCTGGCCGGTCCGTACCTTGCTGTGGGTCGGGGCAGCAGGTGCCTGGCCGGTCCATACCTTGCTGTGGGTCGGGGCAGCAGGTGCCTGGCCGGTCCGTACCTTGCTGTGGGTCGGGAGAGCAGGTGCCTGGCCGGTCCGTACCTTGCTGTGGGTCGGGGCAGCAGGTGCCTGACCGGTCCGTACCTTGCTGTGGGTCGGGAGAGCAGGTGCCTGGCCGGTCCGTACCTTGCTGTGGGTCGGGAGAGCAGGTGCCTGGCCGGTCCGTACCTTGCTGTGGGTCGGGGCAGCAGGTGCCTGACCGGTCCGTACCTTGCTGTGGGTCGGGGCAGCAGGTGCCTGACCGGTCCGTACCTTGCTGTGGGTCGGGAGAGCAGGTGCCTGACCGGTCCGTACCTTGCTGTGGGTCGGGGCAGCAGGTGCCTGGCCGGTCCGTACCTTGCTGTGGGTCGGGGCAGCAGGTGCCTGGCCGGTCCGTACCTTGCTGTGAGTCGGGAGAGCAGGTGCCTGACCGGTCCGTACCTTGCTGTGGGTCGGGGCAGCAGGTGCCTGGCCGGTCCGTACCTTGCTGTGGGTCGGGGCAGCAGGTGCCTGACCGGTCCGTACCTTGCTGTGGGCCAAGGCAGCAGGTGCCCGGCCGGTCCGTACCTTGCTGTGGGTCGGGGCAGCAGGTGCCTGGCCGGTCCGTACCTTGCTGTGGGTCGGGGCAGCAGGTGCCTGGCCGGTCCGTACCTTGCTGTGGGCCAAGGCAGCAGGTGCCTGGCCGGTCCGTACCTTGCTGTGGGTTGGGGAGCAGGTGCCTGGCCAGTCCATACCTTGCTGTGGGTCGGGGCAGCAGGTGCCTGACCGGTCCGTACCTTGCTGTGGGCCAAGGCAGCAGGTGCCCGGCTGGTCCGTACCTTGCTGTGGGTCGGGGCAGCAGGTGCCTGACCGGTCCGTACCTTGCTGTGGGTCGGGGCAGCAGGTGCCTGGCCGGTCCATACCTTGCTGTGGGTCGGGGCAGCAGGTGCCTGGCCGGTCCGTACCTTGCTGTGGGTCGGGGCAGCAGGTGCCTGGCCGGTCCATACCTTGCTGTGGGTCGGGGCAGCAGGTGCCTGGCCGGTCCATACCTTGCTGTGGGCCGGGGAGCAGCAGGTGCCCGTCCGGTCCGTACCTTGCTGTGGGTCGAGGCAGCAGGTCCCCACCTTGCTGTGGGCTGGGGAGCAGCAGGTGCCCGGCCGGTCCGTACCTTGCTGTGGGTCTGGGCAGCAAGTGCCCAGCCGGTCCCTACATTGCTGCGGGCCTGGTCCGGGCAGGTGGGGGCCTCGCGCCTTCTCTCCAGACGCTGCCCCTCGGTTCACCCCGTCTCTGCTCTGCACAGGGGAGTCGGACACGCTGGTGGACGCCTCCGGGAGCCCGTCGGCGCTGGGCCTGTCGCAGGCGGAGGAGCACTCCAGCTGGTCGGGCAGCCAGCAGACCGTGGTGGAGAAGGAGCCGGAGCCCGGCCTCCCCGTGAGGGGGCCCTACCTGCGCCCCAGTGGCTGGCAGCCGCAGGGGACCCCAAGGCAAGCACACGCGCAGGCCCCCCGCGGCGCCGAGGTCAGGCACCTGGGGGTGGAGCCGCTGCTCCGGGCCTCGCGTGCTAAGCTGGTGGGCACGCGCCGGGGGTCGGAGGATAGCCTCTCGCTGGCCAGCGACCCCTACGGCAGCGCCTTCAGTCTGTACCGAGGACGGGCGCTCTCGCTCCACGTGTAAGTAGCTGGGACAGGCTGCCGAGGGGCATCACGCCGGGGCCATCTCCCCCCCGCAGCCATCTCAGCCCCGCCTTGGCTCGCTCCTTGCCTCCCTCACCCCGCGGTGGGCGGGCCTCTGAGCACGGCGCTGGCGCCTGTGTGGGCCGGCTCTGGGGTGGAGCCGGGGACAGCCCTCTTGCCTGGGCTGGTGCTGACTGAGCCCTGCCCCCTCCCGCCTCCGCGCACCACACCCCTGCGCACCGCTGCAGCCCTGCCCAGCTGCTGGGACTCGTCTGGCCCGGGGGCACCATCTCCCCAGCTGGCTGCTGTGCTCAGAGGCTCCGTCCCGCCCGCTCCTCCATCTCACCCCCTTGTGTTCCAGCTGCTGCACCAGCCCCTCATCGTCATCCGTGCAACTCCCACCCCCGCCCAGCCCTCCTCGGCCACCCCGCCCAGGGCCCGGGACAGCTCCCCGAGCCCACGTGCAACACCTGGAGGGGGGGGTGCGTGCATGTCCCCATGCTGTGTGCGTCTGTGCGCGTGCCCGTGCTATTTGTGTGAGCCCACTTGTGCGTGTGCATGCATTTGCCCACGTGTGTGCCAGTGCCCGTGTGTGTCCGTGCGTGAGCCCATGCTGTGTGTGTGCTCTCACGTGTGTGTCCGTGTATGTGCACGTGCTGTGTGCTTGTGCCCGTGCGGTGTTTGTGTGCCCATGTGTATGTCTGTGCGTGTGCCCGTGCTGTGTATGAGAGCCCACGTGTGTGCCCATGCTGTGTGTCCATGTGTATGTCTGTGCGTGTGCCCGTGCTGTGTGCGTGTGCCCACGTGTGTGCCCATGCTGCGTGTCCATGTGTATGTCTGTGCGTGTGCCCGTGCTGTGTATGAGAGCCCACGTGTGTGCCCATGCTGCGTGTCCATGTGTATGTCTGTGCGTGTGCCCGTGCTGTGTATGAGAGCCCACGTGTGTGCCCATGCTGCGTGTCCATGTGTATGTCTGTGCGTGTGCCCACGTGTGTGCGTTGGTGCCCAAGCGTGAGCGTGTGCACATGCCCGGGTTCACTTGTGCGCGTGGCTGGGTGAGTTCCCTGACCGCTGGAGCACTGGAGGGTGAACCCCCTGCCCTGGAACAGCACAGCTGCATTAGACCGGCTGAGTCTGCTCCTGGGCGACTGCCCTGGCCATGGGGGCTGCTGGCCAGCGGGCCCCAGGTCGTGGTCTCCTGCCGCCCCACATCCAGGACGCGCCAGCCCTTGGGCTCCCAGACCCGCTATGCTGCCGGGGAGCCGGGGGGGGCAGACCCCAGCGTCCCTGGACACGCCACTCGTGGTGGGAGCCAGTGCTTGGCTGGCTGAGCACGGCCGGGGAGTTCGTCCCTTTGGCGCCCGCCGGGGCCCGGAGAAGGGAAATGCCCCATTAGCTCCGCCAGCGCCTCTCCCAGGCAGCACTGGCCCCCGGGACATTCCCAGCTACCTCCCCTCCCGCCCCCTCCCCGTTCTGCCCCTGCCAGCCCTGCTGCCCTCTGCCCGGGGCAGGGCCACTGGCCAGGCTGTAGGCGAGCCTGGCTCTGACCCCCCTTCTCCCTTCTGCCTGCAGCAGCATCCCCCAGGGCGGGTACCGGAGAGCCGACCCCGCCGGCAGCCCCTCGGAGCTCTCTGCGAAGCCTGGCGCAGACCCCCACCGGCCTGCCGCCCAGCCCCTGCCCTCCAAGCCGCTTGTCCTGCGCCCGCCGTCTCCCCGGGCGGCACAGTGCCCAGCGCAGCCGCCCAGCCGAGGCCCCTCCTCCACGCCCCTGACGCCCCGCAAGAAGGCCCTCATGCCGGCGGAGTACCAGGACACGGTGCCCGAGGAGTTCGAGGAGAAGGTGCGGAGGCCCAAGTCGGCGGGGTACTCGCAGGCCAGCACGCTGGAGTCCCGGCCCCAGACCCCGCTGAGCGAGAGCTCGGGCCGCGTCTCGGTGCTGCGCCACTCGCCCCGCCTGGTGCGCGCCGGCTCCAAGGTCTCCGAGAAGCTGAGGTACTTCGAGGAGCGCCGCAGGAGCCTGGAGCAGAGCCACAGCCCCCTGCCCGTGCAGGCCTGGCTGCCGCTGCGCAAGACCCGCTCCGTGGAGCAGCCAGAGCTGGGCGGCCCCGGGGAGGAGCTGCGGGACGGGGTGCAGTCCGAGCTGGGCGGCCCCACGTGCCGGCGCCAGGCCTTCCGCCACAAGGCCGCCTCGCTGGACGAGCGGAGCCGCCTCGCCAGCCGCCTCGGCGACATCGAGCACAGGTTCTCCCAGGAGCTGAGCCGCATCAAGAGGACGGTCTCCCAGCAGCAGCTGGTGCGGTCGCAGGAGCTGGAGAAGGCTGGCCCCCCGCGCACCCCCTCGCCCCACGGCCCCAGGGAGCGCCCAGAGGCCCCGCCAGGACCGGCCGCCCCCAGAGGCCAGTGGCTCAAGGCCCCACGGGCCGTGGAGAACGCTCACGGCGTCCAGCAGCTGGCCCTGGCCAGCGTGGGGCTGGGGCTGGGGCGGGGCGGCGACGGGGCGGAGCGGGGGGCCGCGCGGAAGCCGCTGCGTCGGAGCTGCGCTGTGGCCGGCCAGCCCAGCCCGTACGCCGGAGCCAGCAGCGTGGAGCCAGAAGGTGGAGCCGAGGGGAAGAGGAAGGCACAGCACTGCCCCTTGTCCCAGGCCACGCCGCTGGGGCAGGCGGGCCCGCCAGAGGCTGGGGCCCCCGAAGGCGCCGCATGCCTGGAAGGGGGCCCCAGGGTTGGGGCGAGAGCCAGTCGCGGCGGCAGGGCTCCTGGGGCCGGGAGCGAAG
This sequence comes from Pelodiscus sinensis, assembly GCF_049634645.1. NCBI lineage: Eukaryota > Metazoa > Chordata > Testudines > Trionychidae > Pelodiscus > Pelodiscus sinensis. The sequence continues at coordinate 378,652 of NW_027465982.1, forward strand.
GCCTAGCCACGAGACCAGCGGGCCACAGGAAGCGGGACGGAGGCCACGACACGCGGTTCTTGCCCTGGGTCAAGCCCGGCCCGGAGGGCAGCAGGGCAGGGCCACGTGGCCCGGGCGGGGACACGGAGCCCAGGCAGCGGGAGGACGGCGAGAAGCACGAGGCCCGGCTGCCTCAGGAAGGGAGAAGAGCTCGCAGCAAGGGGAAAGGCCGCCGGCCCCGGCCCACCTCGCCAGAGCTAGGTAGGGGCAGCCCCCCTCTCCCCAGTGGTACCCGCCCGCCCCTCAGCTTCATGCAGCCAGAGCCCCCCAAGGTTGAGCAGTCTGGGGCCAGAGCGGGCGGCGCAGACGCCGGGGAGATGGGCACCTGAGGGGCGTCCCCTGCCTGCTCCAGCTCGGAGGCCCCCAGGGCGGACAAACGGAGACCCCTGGCAGTGCCCGGTCCCGCCACGCTGAGCTCCCGGCCGCTCTCTGAACAGGGCCCGAGCCCTGGCACCCCATGCCCTGGGCAAGGACGAACCCAGCCGGCGTGCCCAGCATGGCCCTGCGGCCTCCCAGCCGCGGCTCCTCTCCCCCAGGGCTGGCACCGAGCTGTGAGCCCGGCAGCATCCCCGATCCCGCGGGTGCTGCCGGCTGAGACGCCCGGCACCCCAGGCTGGCCCCCCAGGCTGGCCCCCCAGGCTGGCCCGTGCTGCTGCAGGCTGCTCGCCCTCCCGCACAGCAAAGGCCCCCACCTGCTGCACCCCGAGGGGCCTCGCCCCCCCAGCCGGCGGTGCACTGCCCCCCTGCGCCGGCCGCCTGGGGCGGGAGGCGACGGGGCAGCCTGCAGCAGCACAAGGGGAAGCCGGCCAGCGAGCCGGGGGGGCACCGGGGCAGCGCATTGGGTCCCCCAAGGACCGACCCCCCCCAGCACAGCCAACTACAGCTGGATTCACTGAGTTGCAGGGAGCTGCCCCACCACCAGGGGGCGCGCTCCCTGCTGCAGCACTCTATGGCTCTTCCCTGCTGTAGGGACCCAGCTGAGGCCCCTCTCCCTGCCCTGCTCTATGGCTCCCTAAGGCCAGGCCCCCTTGCAGGGAGCGCCCTCTGGCGGCTGGCTCAGGAGCTGCCTGCCCATAAAACTGACGGGGAAGGAGGGGGCGTGTCTCCCTGGCAGTCTGGCTGGGTGCATGGGGCACCTGTGCCCATCCCGTCCTATCCTGCAGGGGAGACCTGCTAGCCAGCCTGTGTGCCCGGCACCCCCTGCAGCGGGGCACCCCGAACCCCAGCCTGTGTGCCTGGCACCCCCTGCAGCGGGGCACCCCGAACCCCAGCCTGTGTGCCCGGCACCCCCTGCAGCGGGGCACCCCGAACCCCAGCCTGTGTGCCTGGCACCCCCTGCACCTCTGGAGCGGGGCACCCCGAACCCCAGCCTGTGTGCCTGGCACCCCCTGCAGCGGGGCACCCCGAACCCCAGCCTGTGTGCCTGGCACCCCCTGCAGCGGGGCACCCCGAACCCCAGCCTGTGTGCCCGGCACCCCCTGCAGCGGGGCACCCCGAACCCCAGCCTGTGTGCCTGGCACCCCCTGCACCTCTGGAGCGGGGCACCCCGAACCCCAGCCTGTGTGCCTGGCACCCCCTGCAGCCCTGGAGCGGGGCACTCCGAACCCCAGCCTGTGTGCCTGGCTTCCTATGCACCCTCCAAAGTCTAGACTGGGTCCCAGCTCCTTGGCTGGAGCAGCTCATGCTTGGCCAAGGCTGGCTCTGTACCATGGGCACAGGGCCTGTGCGCTCTGGGGGTGCAGGCTGCATGTGGGGAGAGCTGGGCACCGTGGGAGCGTAGCTCGGAGCGAGGTGCCTCGGCCCCGGGGGGCCCAGCTGCCTGTCCTCTGGTCTCTGGAGGCTCCGTGCCCGTCCCGCTGTGCCACGGGCTGCTCTGTCCTGCTCAGAGTCCTCAGACGAGTCGTACGTGTCTGCTGGCGAGGACCCCTTGGAGGCCCCCCTCTTCGAGATCCCCCTCCAGGACTGCGCCGTGAGAGCGGGGGAGGAGGTGCTGCTGAAGTGCGTTGTCACCGCCAACCCCCGGCCCGAAGGTGAGCTGCGGCTGTGGCAGGGCGGGGAGGGCCGGCGGGGGCCGGGCAGGGCGTGTGGGCTGCGAGACTCAGCAGGGCGAGGGACCGGGGGCTCAGCCCGTCTTGCCAGAGGCCATGGGGGGTGTCACCTCCAGGCCAGGATCCCGCAGGGGGTGGCCCTGTCCCCATCCCACCCCGGCTGGCCACAGGGCTGGGGGTGCGCTCAGGCCGGGCTCAGGGCCCGGGGCGCTCAGGGCTGGGGGTGCGCTCAGGCCGGGCTCAGGGCCCGGGGCGCTCAGGGCTGGGGGTGCGCTCAGGCCGGGCTCAGGGCTGGGGGTGCGCTCAGGGCTGGGGGTGCGCTCAGGCCGGGCTCAGGGCCCGGGGCGCTCAGGGCTGGGGGTGCGCTCAGGGCCCGGGGAGCTCAGGGCTGGGGGTGCGCTCAGGCCGGGCTCAGGGCCCGGGGCGCTCAGGGCTGGGGGTGCGCTCAGGGCCCGGGGAGCTCAGGGCTGGGGGTGCGCTCAGGGCCCGGGGAGCTCAGGGCTGGGGGTGCGCTCAGGGCCCGGGGAGCTCAGGGCTGGGGGTGCGCTCAGGCCGGGCTCAGGGCCCGGGGCGCTCAGGGCTGGGGGTGCGCTCAGGCCGGGCTCAGGGCCCGGGGCGCTCAGGGCTGGGGGTGTGCTCAGGGCCCGGGGAGCTCAGGGCTGGGGGTGCGCTCAGGGCCCGGGGAGCTCAGGGCTGGGGGTGCGCTCAGGGCCCGGGGCGCTCAGGGCTGGGGGTGCGCTCAGGCCGGGCTCAGGGCCCGGGGCGCTCAGGGCTGGGGGCGCGCTCAGGCCGGGCTCAGGGCCCGGGGCGCTCAGGGCTGGGGGTGCGCTCAGGCCGGGCTCAGGGCCCGGGGCGCTCAGGGCTGGGGGTGCGCTCAGGCCGTGCGGATGGGGGCGCGGGCCCACAGCCCCGGCAGGGGGAAGCCCTTGGCTGGCCCATTCGGGGGCTGGCTGGGGCTGGGGGCCGCTGGTGCCGGGCGCCCGGGGGAGCGGTGCCCGGGCTCTGGCCGCCGGTGACCGCCCTGTGCGCCCCGCAGTGGCCTGGCGGAAGGACGGGGTGCCGGTGCGGGGCAGCGCCTGGCGCCCCATCAAGGCGGAGGGGGAGCGGCACACGCTGCTGGTGCGGAGCGCCCGGGGCGCCGACGCCGGCCTCTACACGGCCACGGCAGCCAACGAGGTGGGGGAGGCGAGCTGCAGCGCCGTGCTGACCGTGCAGCCAGGTGAGCGGGGCGCGGGCAGGCGCAGGCCGGAGCGGCCCGGCGCGGGCAGGCTCCCAGCTCGGCTCCCTTACCCTACAAGGCTGTGTCTGGGCCAGGCGGCTGACGCGCGGCCGGAGCGCGGAGGGTCCCGCTGCCGGCCCCGCCGGGCCCCCCGCCGCCCTGCCCTCAGCCCCCCCGCAGGGAGCCCGGAGACCCCCGGCCTGGGCACCTGGCCAAGGGCACCCCGGCGAAACCTGCCCCTCCCTGCTCTGGCGCGCCCGGGCCGCCCCTCCCAGCCCAGCGGGGGCCCGGCTCCGGGGCGGGGCCGGCTGTGCCCATCCCCGCGGCCTCAGATCCAATGAGGCCACTCGGGGGGAGGGGGCAGCCCAACCCAGCCCGGCTCGCTGCGCGGATGGAACCGGCCGGGTCCTGGCCCCTGCCCGGGCGGGAGTCGCCCGCCGCCCTGGGTGAGTCGGAGCCGGGCCGGGCCGGAGCGGGGGGGCGGTTACTGCAACTCCGAAGAGGCCTCCCGCTCCCCCTGGGAGCCCCGTCATTACCCCCACGGGGGGGCCCGCTCCCCCCCACGGGGCCCCTGCTCCCCCCGGGTCCGGAGATCTCTGCTGTGGTGGCTCGAGCTGTTTCTTCCTGCTCGGAGAGGGGCGTCCGGCCCACAGAGCCCCTCCCCCTCCAGGCGGGCACCCCTGGCTCGGGGGCCTGCAGCTGCCCCCCCTTTGCTACCTGCTGCTTCTGCAGCCCCTGTCTGGGGAGGCCTGGGGCAGGGCTGCCAGGTGCCACCCCGCCCAGCTTCCCAGGGGCCAGATGTGCGAGCTCCTCGCCCTGGTGTCGGGTCTGTGCTCCCTGCTGGCCCAGGCTGAGCCCACGGGGCCCCCTTGGCGTCCCGCTGGCCCTCTCTTGCCAGCCCAGCCGGGTCCCGGCAGGGTCGGGGGTCGGCCTGCCTCTGGGATGCCCGGGGCCTGAGCTCGGCCGACCAATGTCACCTCCAGGCTGGGGAGCGCGGGCACCAGCCTTCCTGGCTGCTGCCTCTGGCACCCGCCTGCGGCTCCGGCCCCAGCAGCCTGGGCCTGGGCAGGGCGCTGGAGGGCTCCCGTGTGGGTCAGCAGGGTCTCACCAACCCCCTCCACTGAGGGCGGGGGCTCGGGTGTGCTGTGTCTGCCCCGCCCATGCTTGTTCTGGCCTGGGCAAAGGCAGGGCAGGAGCCCCGGGGCACCCGCTGGGGGGCTGCAGATGGCAGAGCTGCCCCAGAACTGGGGTGCCCGTCTGCCATGTCTTGTCCTAGACTGGCTGGGGGAGGGGGTCTGTCCTGCCCCATGGGCCCTCGCCTTGCTGCCATCTCAGCCTGGGGCCTGCAATGGCTCCCGTAACCCGCTCTCTGCCTGCTCTCCTGAGCCAGCCCTCCCCAGGGAGAGCCCGGGGTCCCTGCTGCCCCCCCTGGGCCGGCCCTGGCTGGGGGAGGGGGTCTGTCCTGCCCCATGGGCCCTCGCCTTGCTGCCATCTCAGCCTGGGGCCTGCAATGGCTCCTGTAACCCGCTCTCTGCCTGCTCTCCTGAGCCAGCCCTCCCCAGGGAGAGCCCGGGGTCCCTGCTGCCCCCCCTGGGCCGGCCCTGGCTGGGGGAGGGGGTCTGTCCTGCCCCATGGGCCCTCGCCTTGCTGCCATCCCAGCCTGGGGCCTGCAATGGCTCCCGTAACCCGCTCTCTGCCTGCTCTCCTGAGCCAGCCCTCCCCAGGGAGAGCCCGGGGTCCCTGCTGCCCCCCCTGGGCCGGCCCTGGCTGGGGGAGGGGGTCTGTCCTGCCCCATGGGCCCTCGCCTTGCTGCCATCCCAGCCTGGGGTCTGCAATGGCTCCCGTAACCCGCTCTCTGCCTGCTCTCCTGAGCCAGCCCTCCCCAGGGAGAGCCCGGGGTCCCTGCTGCCCCCCCGGGCCGGCCCTGGCTGGGGGAGGGGGTCTGTCCTGCCCCATGGGCCCTCGCCTTGCTGCCATCCCAGCCTGGGGTCTGCAATGGCTCCCGTAACCCGCTCTCTGCCTGCTCTCCTGAGCCAGCCCTCCCCAGGGAGAGCCCGGGGTCGCTGCTGCCCCCCCTGGGCCGGCCCTGGCTGGGGGAGGGGGTCTGTCCTGCCCCATGGGCCCTCGCCTTGCTGCCATCCCAGCCTGGGGTCTGCAATGGCTCCCGTAACCCGCTCTCTGCCTGCTCTCCTGAGCCAGCCCTCCCCAGGGAGAGCCCGGGGTCCCTGCTGCCCCCCCTGGGCCGGCCCTGGCTGGGGGAGGGGGTCTGTCCTGCCCCATGGGCCCTCGCCTTGCTGCCATCCCAGCCTGGGGCCTGCAATGGCTCCCGTAACCCGCTCTCTGCCTGCTCTCCTGAGCCAGCCCTCCCCAGGGAGAGCCCGGGGTCCCTGCTGCCCCCCCTGGGCCTGGCCAGCCCCATCACGTCGGACGAGGAGTATCTGAGCCCCCCGGAGGAGTTCCCGGCACCCGGCACCCCCCAGCACCTGCTGCCGCACAAAGGGGAGCTCGGCGCCGCACACAGCCCCGTGGAGACCAGCTTCAAGGCTGCCCCCACCTTTGAGGTGAGGGCTCCCGTGGGCGCCGCAGGCTCGGGGGCTGGGTGGCTGGTGGGGGAGGATGCGGGACAGCGCCCCTGCCCTCCCCCGCCCCATCACTCCGCCCCGCCCCACCCTGTGTGCCTGCCCCTCCCCCAGCGCTGCAGCTCGGCTTCCCCCCACTGCCACCGGGGGGCAGACCCCCTGCTGCGGGAGCCAGGCCCCCCCTTGCTCTGCCCACGGTGCTTGGGGCCCCCCACGTCACCCCTAGGGTTGGGCTGGCCTCACCCGCGGCCCTGCCACCCCGCCTGGCGTCCGGGGTCTGCCAGGGGCCCACAAGCCCCCTCCCTGAACTCCCCTCCGGCCGTGCTGGCCCTGGAGTGCCTGCTGCCTGACCCCCGCCCTGTGCGCCGCCCTAGGAGGCTCTGAGTGACCAGCTGGCGCAGGAGGGGCAGGACGTGCACATGGGAGTCCGGGTCCGGGGCGAACCCAAACCCATCATCTACTGGTGAGTCGCCAGGGCCGGCGGGCGGGGGTCAGCAGCAGAGCGTGTGGGAACGGGGCACAGGCCAGGGACGGGCTGGCTCGGGGGCCTAGCTCGGGGGGCAGGGGATGGGGCGGGGGCCGGGGGATGGGGCGGGGGCTGGGGCGGGGCCTGGCTCGGGGGGCGGGGGCTGGGGCGGCGGCCTGGCTCTGGGGGCGGGGGCTGGGGCGGGGCCGGGCTCTGGGGGCGGGGGCCTGGCTCGGGGGGCAGGGGATGGGGCGGGGGCCTGGCTCTGAGGGCGGGGGCTGGGGCGGGGCCGGGCTCTGAGGGCGGGGGATGGGGCGGGGGCAGGCTCCAGGGGCGGGAGCCGGGGGCTGGGGCGGGGGCCGGGCTCGGGGGGCGGGAGCCGGGGGATGGGGCGGGGGCCGGGTTCCGGGGGCAGCGGATGGGGCGGGGGCCTGGCTCGGGGGCGGGGGCTGGGGCGGGGCCGGGCTCTGAGGGCGGGGGATGGGGCGGGGGCAGGCTCCAGGGGCGGGAGCCGGGGGATGGGGCGGGGGCCGGGTTCCGGGGGCAGCGGATGGGGCGGGGGCCTGGCTCGGGGGCGGGGGATGGGGTGAGGTGGGGTGGGGGCCTGTCCCCAGGAGGGGTGCTGGGCGGGGGATGGGCCTGGGGGGCCGGCTCTGAGGGTGCCCCCCGCAGGCTGAAGAACCGGCAGGCGGTGAGGCCGGGGCGGCGGCTCCGCGTGCTGGAGGGGGAGGACGGCGCCTGCGCCCTGCACGTCCTGGCGGTGGAGCGCGCCGACGCCGGCTTCTACACCTGCAAAGCCATCAACGAGTACGGCACCCGGCAGTGCCAGGCCCGGCTGCAGGTCCGAGGTAACGCGCCCGGCCCCCCCCGGGGCTGCTCCGCCTCGGACCCCTGGAGCCTGAGCAGCTGCTGCCGGACCCGTCTGTCCTCGCGCCCCCCCCCCCCCGCCCCACAACCCTGCTGGGCCCCCGCCCCACAACCCCTGCCCCCCAGCTCTGCCGGGCCCTCACCCCACCCCTCAGCCCCTGCCCCCCAACCCTGCTGGGGCCCTCACCCCGCACCACAGCCCCTGTCCCCCAGCCCTGCCGGGCCCCTGCCCCCCACCCCTCAGCCCCTGCCCCCCAACCCTGCTGGGGCCCTCACCCCGCACCACAGCCCCTGTCCCCCAGCCCTGCCGGGCCCCTGCCCCCCACCCCTCAGCCCCTGCCCCCCAACCCTGCCGGGGCCCTCACCCCACCCCACAGCCCTTGCCAGCCCAGCCCTGGGCTCCCCCAATCCTGCCGGTGCCCCTCACCCCACCCCGCAGCCCCTGCCCCCCAGCCCTGCCGGGCCCTCACCCCGCCCCACAGCCCCTGCCCCCCAACCCTGCCGGGCCCCTCACCCCGCCCTGCAGCCCTTGCCAGCCCAGCCCTGGGCTCCCCCAATCCTGCCGGTGCCCCTCACCCCGCCCCGCAGCCCCTGCCCCCCAGCCCTGCCGGGCCCTCACCCCGCCCTGCAGCCCTTGCCAGCCCAGCCCTGGGCTCCCCCAATCCTGCCGGTGCCCCTCACCCCGCCCCGCAGCCCCTGCCCCCCAGCCCTGCCGGGCCCTCACCCCGCCCCACAGCCCCTGCCCCCCAACGCTGCCGGGCCCCTCACCCCGCCCTGCAGCCCTTGCCAACCCAGCCCTGGGCTCCCCCAATCCTGCCGGTGCCCCTCACCCCGCCCCGCAGCCCCTGCCCCCCAGCCCTGCCGGGCCCCTGCTCCCCACCCCTCAGCCCCTGCCCCCCAACCCTGCCGGTGCCCCTCACCCCGCCCCGCAGCCCCTGCCCCCCAACCCTGCCGGGCCCCTCACCCCGCCCTGCAGCCCTTGCCAGCCCAGCCCTGGGCTCCCCCAATCCTGCCGGTGCCCCTCACCCCACCCCGCAGCCCCTGCCCCCCAGCCCTGCCGGGCCCTCACCCCGCCCTGCAGCCCTTGCCAGCCCAGCCCTGGGCTCCCCCAATCCTGCCGGTGCCCCTCACCCCGCCCCGCAGCCCCTGCCCCCCAGCCCTGCCGGGCCCCTGCTCCCCACCCCGCAGCCCCTGCCCCCCAACCCTGCCGGTGCCCCTCACCCCGCCCCGCAGCCCCTGCCCCCCAACCCTGCCGGGCCCCTCACCCCGCCCCGCAGCCCCTGCCCCCCAACCCTGCCGGTGCCCCTCACCCCGCCCCGCAGCCCCTGCCCCCCAACCCTGCCGGTGCCCCTCACCCCGCCCCGCAGCCCCTGCCCCCCAACCCTGCCGGTGCCCCTCACCCCGCCCCGCAGCCCCTGCCCCCCAACCCTGCCGGTGCCCCTCACCCCGCCCCGCAGCCCCTGCCCCCCAACCCTGCCGGTGCCCCTCACCCCGCCCCGCAGCCCCTGCCCCCCAACCCTGCCGGGCCCCTCACCCCGCCCTGCAGCCCTTGCCAGCCCAGCCCTGGGCTCCCCCAATCCTGCCGGTGCCCCTCACCCCACCCCGCAGCCCCTGCCCCCCAGCCCTGCCGGGCCCTCACCCCGCCCTGCAGCCCTTGCCAGCCCAGCCCTGGGCTCCCCCAATCCTGCCGGTGCCCCTCACCCCGCCCCGCAGCCCCTGCCCCCCAGCCCTGCCGGGCCCTCACCCCGCCCTGCAGCCCTTGCCAGCCCAGCCCTGGGCTCCCCCAATCCTGCCGGTGCCCCTCACCCCGCCCCGGAGCCCCAGCCCCTGCCTCGCGGTGTGCTGGGCCGTATGGTCCTTTGGTTTGGTTTCCGGCTGCTGGGGTTTTGTGGTGTCCCTCGTGGGGGGAGATGTGCCCTGCAGCAGGTGGGCTGCTCCAGCTGAGCCAGGCCCGTGTGCCCGCCGGCCTTGGCGTGGGGCTTTGCCAGCGGCTGGGCCATGCTGGCCAGGAGCTCCGGGCCCTGCTGCTCTGGCTTCTTTCCTTCGCTGCCGGATGCCGGGCCCGCTGGCCCCATGAGGGGGACCGGGCGCCTCCCAGACTGCTAGCGGCTTTGGGCTGCTGGCCGGAGGCTGCCAGGGGAGGGATGGTTCTGCTGCCTGGCTCCCCATGCCTGGGAGTCCCCGGCCAGCCCGGGCGCTTGGAGCCGGGCCAGCCCTGCAGGGTCAGTCACTAGCCGAGGGCGGCCGGTCTGCCAGGGGAGGCTCTTTTCGTGGCATGAAGGTAACGTCCCTGTCCCGGAGACTCCAGAGCCGCTCGGCTCCTGCGCCGCCAGACCCCAGCCAGACCCCGGGCAGGGATGGCAGGAGTGTGTCGTGCCGCGTGCCCGTGTGCCCGTGTGTCGTGCCGCGTGCCCGTGTGTCGTGTGCTGTGTCGTGCCGTGTGCCCGTGTGTCGTGCCCGCGTCTCGTGTGCTGTGTCATGCCGTGTGCCCGTGTGTCGTGTGCTGTGTCGTGCCGTGTGCCCGTGTGTCGTGCCCGCATGTCGTGTGCTGTGTCGTACCGTGTGCCCGCGTGTCGTGTGCCACACGCCCGTGTCCCTGCGCGGTGCCCGTGTTGCCGTGTGCCCTGGCGTGCCGTGCCCGGCCCGGCTGCGCTAACCCTGCCGCTTGCTGACTGGGTTTTTTGTCTGTACACAGGGGGAGTGTGATAAGGGGGCGCGTCCCTCAGAGCCGCGGCCTCGGGGCTCTTTAGCCTCTCACCTCACCCTGCGCTGCTGCCGCCTGCTCCCCAGGGACGGCGCGACCAAGGGGCCGCCCCAGCCGCCACCTCCTGGACTCTGGGCGCCGAGGCGAAGGCGTGGACCGGCGGGGGCGGAGCCGCGGGGCGTGGGCGGGGCCATGTGGCGCCGGGCCGCTGTCTGTCTCGGTCCGTCCGTGTGTCCACGTCTGTGTGTCCTGCTCCTCCTCAGCACTGCCCGGGAGCAGGGAGGCTCTGCGCAGAGACTGGGCCGGCCGAAGGGCGGGGAGCCCTGGACACTGGGCAGCGGGGGACGCCCCCCGGCAGCTGCCACCCAGCCAGCGCCGGAGCACAAACTGCACCCTCCCTGGCGCCGGCCCCGGGCCCTGTGCCCCGCCCGGGCTCTGTGCGCCGGGGGAGTGGCCCGGGGGCCAAGCCCCTTTTGTAGCTCTAATAAAGTGTGTTTGGTAAAGCGCTGTGTGGTGTGTTCCTGGCCAGAGCCACTGCCCCGTCCCTGCCTCCTGCCTCCTGCCTCGCCGGGCGCGGCCCCCGCGGCCTCCGCGCTCTCCTGGGCCCCGCGCGGCCCGCACCCCCTCGTGAGCCCCCAGGGCCCTGCCCCTCCCTCCCGGCACGGCCCTGCCCCTCCCTCCTTCCTGGCACGGCCCTGGGGCGCTCTGCCCCCTTCCTTCCCGGCACGGCCCTGCCCCTCCCTCCTTCTCGGCACGGCCCTGGGGCGCTCTGCCCCCTTCCTTCTCGGCACGGCCCTGGGGCGCTCTGCCCCCTTCCTTCTCATCACGGCCCTGGGGCGCTCTGCCCCCTTCCTTCTCGGCACGGCCCTGGGGCGCTCTGCCCCCTTCCTTCCCGGCACGGCCCTGGGGTGCTCTGCCCCCTTCCTTCCCAGCACTGCCCTGCCTCCTCCCTCCTTCTCGGCACGGCCCTGGGGCGCTCTGCTCCCCCATCCCCAGCAGCCCTGCGTCCTCCCTCCTTCCCGGCACGGCCCTGGGGCGCTCTGCCCCCTTCCTTCTCGGCACGGCCCTGGGGCGCTCTGCTCCCCCATCCCCAGCAGCCCTGCCTCCTCCCTCCTTCTCGGCACGGCCCTGGGGCGCTCTGCTCCCCCATCCCCAGCAGCCCTGCCTCCTCCCCGGCATGGCTGTCCTGGTATATCCCTGTGGCCCTGGCCCCCCTCACCCTCACCTGGGCAGCTGCCCCTCTCCCACGCCCGGCATGTGCCCAGAGCCCAGCCCCCCCATTCCCTGCATGTCCTGCACCGCTCAGTGCGTTTCTCTCTCCCCAGCACACCCGGCGAGCCAGGCCCTGGGCGTGGTGGTGCCGCTGCAGGACGTGACGGTGGGGGCCGGGGAGATGGCGCTCTTCGAGTGCCAGGTGGCCGGCCCGCCCGACCTGGACGTGGACTGGCTCTCCCGGGGGCGCCTGCTGCAGCCCGCCCTGCTCCAGTGCAAGATGCACTTTGACGGACACAAGTGCAAGCTGCTGCTCACCTCTGTGCACGAGGACGACAGCGGGATCTACACCTGCAAGCTGAGCACGGCCAAGGGTAAGGGGCCTCCCGCCGGGCCGTGGGTCCGCCCTGTGCCGTAGTGGGGGGTCTGCCCTGTGACCCGGGCCCCCTGCGCTGGGATGGGGGATTCCCACGGACTCACCCACGTTGGGATGCCGGGTCAGTACCTTGCTGGGCGCTGTGCTGGGCTGTGACTGACCCCTACTGGCCTCTGCCTGTGAGCACGGCCCAGCGGGGGGCTGCCTAAGTCAGGTAGACAAAGACCCGACCGGCCAGAGGAGTGGGGGCAGCCAGGGAACCAGGAAGTGAGGGTCGGGGGAAGGGTCAGTCTGGGGCTGGGAAACATGAAGGAACAGACTGAGCTGAGGGTTGAGGGGGTGATGGACCCCTACCCCAAGGGGGCTGAGGCGTCCTGGCCCTGACTCCTGTAACCACGTCACGTCTGTGCTGGGCTGTGTCCTGGAGGAGCGCTAACCCCCGTTCTACTGGCTGGGGGAGTCTGTTCATGCTGCAGACGGGGTGCAAGATTGGGGGGTGTCAGGAGTGGGGTGCACTGCACCCGTGGAGGGAGCTGCCAGCAGTGGGTGACGAGGAGCAGAAAAGGGGCTCGCAGGAGCCAGGCAGGCTGGAGGCAGGAAGCGATTCCTGGGAGTCGTGGGGCGCTGCAGCACTCGGCCGGGGAGTCTGCTCCCGGGGATCCGCGGGGCGATGGCTGCACCCGACTCCTGAGGGCAGTGCTGGGGGGGCTGTGCAGAGGGAGGGGCCTGCCCGTGGGGAAAGCTACCCAGGCCCAGCTGATTGCCCAGCTGGAAGAGAATGACCCGTCCAGGGGCCTGGATCCTGTCCCGGCGGGGAGCAGCCAGACACCCCTGGGAGCGCCTCAGGCTCTCAGACCAGACAGGGGGCTGGGTCCTGCCAGAGACGTGTTGCCCACCAGGCCAAGCTCTGCCAGCAGCGGTTCGCCCAGGGCGGGGTCCATCTCGGCAGAGCTGCGGCGGCTGGAGATCAAGCTGCGGATGCAGGAACTGGAGGTGCAGGACTGAGAGAGGCAGCGGTGGCATGAGCTGGCCATGGCAGAGAGACGCCGAGGGCCCCGGCTGTGCTGAGTGGGGAGGACCCCAGGGTGCCCGGGGCGGCCAGACGCTTGGAGAAGCTCGTGTTGGCCCGATGTAAAGCCGTGGGGACATGGACGGTCTCTCAGCTCCTTTGAGCGAGCCTGTGAACTGCACCAGATCCCCGGCCGGCCGGCTGGGACACTCACCCCCTTGCTGGATCAGGAGGCCGCAGGGGTTCTCAATCAGCTGGAGGATCTGCAGCCGGGCGACTACGAACGGGGCAGAGAGGCCCTGCTGCACAAGTTCAAGATGACCCCGGAAACGTAGAGGAGGACGTTCCGGGGGGTATAGAAGGGGCCACGGGAGACCTCCGGCCTGGCGCAGTCCTGCTGCAAGTGGGTGTTCGGGGTCGGAGCCCAGTCCACAGAGGACCTGCTTAAGATGATGATGCTGGAACAGTTCTATGAAGCGTGTCCACCCAGCCTGAGGCTGTGGCTCAAGGACCGGAAGCCAGAGGAACCCCAGAAAGCCGGGAGGCTGGCGAATGAGTTCACAGAGAGCCAGTCCGGGTGTGAACGGGAGTCCAGGAGAGAAAGGGAATCACACAGAGACCGGATCTCGGCTGAGTGACGGAGAGAGTCACCTATGAGGCGAACCCAAGAGACAAGGACCAGCTGTCTATGCCCCAGAGAACCAGCCAGGGCCCAGGCACAGCCAGCCCAAAAGGGCCCGCAGGGACTAACTTGCCATCGCTGCAGGCAAGGAGGCCACAAGAGGGCTCAGTGCACCAGGTCCCAGGACCGGGGACTTTCCAGGGTTAACTGGCTGGGGCGGGAGGAAGGGCAGGCTGCCCCAGAGGCAGGGGCTGGCAGGCAAACCTCAGCTCAGAGAGAGGGGAAGGACACTCAGTGCACCTCCCCTGGGAGGTCTGACCCTCGGGAGGCGGATTTCTCCATGTACTGGATGGGGGCAGGGCGGCCCCTGCAGAGCAAGTGCCTCATGCCCCTGCAGGTGGATGGCAGGAAGGTGATGGGCTACTAGGACACGGGTGCGAAGGTGATGCTGGCCCGGCACCAGGGAGTAGCCCCAGACCATATGGTGCCCAACACTCAGCTGACCCTGAGGGGCATAGACAGGACCCCATTTAAGGTGCCTGTAGCCCGGGTACATCTGAAAGGGGGGACCAAGGAGGGCCCCAAGGAAGTGGGGGTCACCGGCACTTGCCCACAGAGGTGCTGATGGGGGGTGACCTAGAGGAGTGGCCAGACAGACCCCACAGGGCTCTAGTCACCACCCGGAGCCAGAGCCAGCGAGGGGCTGGTGACCTTGACCCAGGGGAGGGCTCCCGACGGGGGGCTCAGGGCTCCACCCCAGCAGGCACGGGACCAGGCCAGGCTGGGACTCCAGACCTAGGGACAGGCGGGGAACAGGTCCCTGTCCCTGCCCCAGCTGCGGAATTCCAGGTGGAGGTGCAGGCAGACCTCCCCTTGCAGAGGCTGAGGGACCAGGCTGGCCTCGGCACAGCTCAGCCCCGGGGAGAGGCTGCCAGGAGAAATTCCAGTGGGAGAGGAGATTCTTGTACTGGGAATGGCTCCCCCAGGGAAGGTGGAGGTATGGGGGGCTCCAGTGGTATTTGGTCGTCCCCTGAAAGTATCACTGCAAGCTGCTGTGTGTGGCCCATGACGTCCCCTTTGCAGGCCACCGGGGGGTCCGGAGCACCCGGCTGAGGCTGCTCCAACACTTCTCCTGGCCGGGGATGTTTGCGGCCGTGCGGCGGTACTGCCGGGCCTGCGACTCCTGCCAGAGGGGCGGGAAGGCCCAAGGCGGGAGGAAAGCTGCTTGGGTTCTGCAAGGCAGTGTTGGGGAAACCTCGCTCCCCTGGGGTACAGAGCCCCCAGAAGGGTCCGAGGCTGGAGGTCAAAGCAGTGAGGCAGGAGAGAAATCTAGAAGGAAAACATTGTGCAGGCAGGCGGACAGCTACCAGAGAGAGCAGCAGCCCTGAGAGCGTCTCCGGGATCCTTTCTCCAGGACGCTCAGACAGTTCAGTTGGGGATTGTTTTCTGGAACATAGCGAAGTCTCCGCAGAAGCACTCGGAGACGTCTCTGTTCACACCAGAAGTGCTAAAGTCAGTTTCGCAGAACAAAGGCACCTGAGAACCTGAGTGAGGAGTTGTGACGGCGCGTTGGGGGTCCCCCGTCCCCTGCACCCCGAAATGGCACAAACAGACTGCACCAGCCGGTGGAATAGAGGAAGTTTATTGCCTCTCCAGGATACAGCACAGCACAGAGCTGGGCTAGGATGCCTCAGGCCCCCTTGAGATGGGGGAGACTGGGCCCCTAAACTCCAGCCCCTTTCCCTAGGCTGTCTCCTCCATGCTCCCAGACAGCCAGCAACTAACTAACCCTCTTCCAGCCCTGCCCCCAAGCCAGGGCAGCATCCACCTTCCTTTGTTCCTCTCCATGGGGGGTGTCTGGCCACTGGTTTGCATAGTGACTCATCCTGTTTTGCTGGGTCGTGGTACCCACGGCAGCCAGTGGGGGTTACCCCAGAGCCAGCAGCATAGAAACCAGCCAGGTACCCCCACTACGTCACAGTTCTCCCCCCTCCGAGAGCGAACTGAGCAGGGTCACTCTGCTCGTGACCTAGGGAAGTTCGGGTCCTCTGCGTGGGAACCCGCCCTGGGGCCATGGGTGCTCCCCTTGACTCGGGCCGGCCGTGGCGAGGCCCCACATGAGCTGGCTTCCCTCTGTCCACTCGCCGCCCCGCTCCAGGGCGACTGGCACAGGCCTGTCCTCGGGGGTCACACCCACCCTTCCGCTGGCCTTGATCTCTGGCCAGGGTCTCTCGGGCCGGGGCCATGAGCCCAGCGAGCCTTCTCTGGACAACCAGGGCGGCTTCCATTCCCGATGCTCCATCCAGGAAGGTCTTCCCCTCCCATAACTCTCTCAGCAAGCCCAGAGGGTCTATCTGGGGTAGAGACCCCCAAGCCGCTTTCCTCCTGTCTTGGGCCTTCCCGCCCCTCTGGCAGGAGTCACAGGACCGGCAGTACCGCTGCACGGCTGTAAAGATTCCCGGCCAATAGAAGTGCTGGAGCAGCCTCAGCCGGGTGCTCCGGATCCCCTGGTGGCCCCCAACGGGGACGTCGTGGGCCAAATACAGCAGCTTGAGGCGATACTTTCGGGGGACGACCAGCTGCCGCTGGACCCTCCATGCCCTCGCCTTCCTGGGGGGAAGCCATTCACAGAACAGGAGTCCACGCCCCCGCAGGAATCTCTCCTGGCCACCTCTCCCCCGGGGCTGAGCTGCACGGAGGCCAGCCTGGTCCCTCAGCCTCTGCAAGGAGGGGTCTGCCTGCACCTCAGCCTGGAATTCAGCTGCTGAGGCAGGGATCGGGACCTGTCCCCCACCTCTGCCTAGGTCCGGAGTCCCAGCCTGGCTGGACCCCATGTCTACTGGGATGGGACCCTGAGGACGCTGCCAGGAGTCCTTCCCTGGACCCACGTTGTCAGCCCCCCGCTGGCTCTGGCTCCGGGTAGTGACTAGAGCCCGCTGGGATTCATGGGGCCACTCCTCTAGGTCATTCCCCATCAGCACCTCGGTGGGCAAGTGCGGGTGCACCCCCACTTCCTTGAGGCCTTCCTTGGCCCCCCATTTCAGATGCACCCTGGCTACAGGCACCTTAAACGGGGACCCGTCTATGCCCTTCAGGGTCAGCTGGGTGTGGGGTAGTATCCGCTCTGGGGCCACTATGTCGGATCGGGCCAGCGTCACCTCCGCCCCCGTGTCCCAGAAGCCCGTCACCTTCCTACCATCCACCTCCAGGGGTATGAGGCACTCGCTCCGCAGGGGCCGTCCTGCCCCCACCCGGTACACAGAGAAATCCGGCTCCTGAGAATCAGACCTCCCAGGGGAGGTGCACTGAGCATCCTTCCCCTCTCTCTGAGCTGAGGTTTGCCTGCCAGCCCCTGCCTCTGGGGCAGCCTGCCCTTCCTCCCGCCCCAGCCAGTTAACCCTGGAAAGTCCCCGGTCCCGGGACCTGGTGCACTGAGCCCTCTTGTGGCCTTTTTGCCCACAGCGCTGGCAAGTTAGGCTTTGGGCTGTCTCTGTCCAGGCCCTGGCTGGTTCTCTGGGGCGCAGACGACCTGTTCCTTGGGCTCGCCTCGTAGTTGACTCCCTCCGTCGCTCAGCCGAGATCCGGTCTCTGCGCGGTTCCCTTTCTCTCCGGGACTCCCGTTCACACCCGGACCGGCTCTCCGTGAACTCATCCGCCAGTCTCCCGGCCTCCTGGGGGTTCTCTGGTTTCCGGTCCTTGAGCCACAGCCTCAGTTTGGGTGGGCACGCTTCATAGAACTGCTCCATCATGACCAGCTTGAGCAGCTCCTCTGCGGTCTGGGCTCCGACTCCAGACACCCACTTGCGGCAGTATTGCGCCAGGCGGGAGGCCAGGTCCACATAGGTCTCCCGTGGCCCTTTCTGTACCCCCCGGAACTTCTTCCTGTATATCTCGGGGGTCAGCCCGAACTTGTGCAGCAGGGCCTCCTTGACTCGGTTGTAATCCCCTGGCTGTAGGTCCTCCAGCTGACTGAGCACTCCGGCCGCCTCCTGGTTCAGTGCGGGGATGAGCTCCTGCAGCCAGTCAGCTGGGGGAACCCGTTGCAGTCCACAGGCCCTCTCAAAGGAGCTGAGGAACCCGTCTATGTCGCCCATGTCCTTCAATTGGGCCACCATGAGCCTCTCCAAGCATCTGGCAGTCCTGGGACCCTGGGGCCCATCCGCACTTGGCGCAGCCGGTGCCCCGCTGGTTCTCCACTCTGCCAATGCCAGCTCATGCTGTTGCTGCCTCTCTCGATCCTGGCGGTCCCTCTCTCGGTCCTGGCGGTCCTTCTCTCGGTCCTCTACTTCCAATTCCCTGATCCGCAGCTGGATCTCCAGGCGCCGCAGCTCCGCTGGGCTGGCCCCTGCCCTAGATGGGCTACGGCTTGCAGGCCTCCCGGGAGACGCTGTCTCATCTCTCCGTTGGGTTCCAGCGCTCCTCCCCCTCTCTGAGCCTGACACACTCTCAGGGGGGGTCTGGCTGCTTCCCCTGGGGACAAGATCCTGGCCCTGTGGCTGGTCATTATCTTCCAGCTGGGCAATCAGCTGGGCCTTGGCTGCTTTCCGCCCAGGCAAGCCCCTCTCTCTGCACAGCCCCACCAGCTCTGCCTTCAAGAGTCGGGCGTAGGCCATCTGCCCGCTGGGCCCCTCGGTGCAGACTCACCAGTCTAGTGCTGCAGCGCCCCACGATTCCCCGGAACCGCTTCGCTCTGCCTCAAGCATGCCTGGCTCCAGGGCTCTTGCTTCTCCGGCGCCTTGTCGCTCGCCGCTGGGAGCTCCATCCACGGGGTGCAGTGCATCCCACTCCTGACACCAGTGTGACGGCGCGTTGGGGTCCCCCGCCTCCTGCACCCCGAAATGGCACAAACAGACTGCACCAGCCGGTAGAACAGAGGTGGTTTATTGCCTCTCCAGGATACAGCACAGCACAGATGTCATCTGGTTCCAGGGCAGGCCTAGGATGCCTCAGCCCCCCTTGAGATGGGGGGGGGCGGTCTCGGCTTCTAAACCCCCCAGCCTGTTGCTGAGGCTGCTTCCTCCATGCTCCCAGACAGAAACTAACTAACTCTCCTCCAGCCCTGCCCCCCAGCCAGGGCAGCATCCACCTTCCTTTGTTCCTCTCCATGGGGGGTAGCTGGTCAGACAGGTTGACACACCCTTTGCATAGTGACTCATCCTGTTTTGCTGGGTCGTGGTACCCACGGCAGCCAGTGGGGGTTACCCCAGAGCCAGCAGCGTAGAAACCAGCCAGGTACCCCCACTACGTCACACGGCTAACTGCCCCCCAGCTCAACCACTGTCCCCCCAACCACTCCCCCCTCCCCCGGCCACTAACCCCCTGAGCCACTAACTGCCCCCCGAACCACTCCCCCCTCCCCCGGCCGCTAACCCCCTGAGCCGCTAACTGCCCCCCGAACCACTCCCCCCTCCCCCGGCCGCTAACCCCCTGAGCCACTAACTGCCCCCTGAACCACTCCCCCTCCCCCAGCCGCTAACCCCCTGAGCCACTAACTGCCCCCCAGCTCAACCACTGCCCCCCGAACCACTCCCCCCTCCCCCGGCCACTAACCCCCTGAGCCACTAACTGCCCCCCGAACCACTCCCCCCTCCCCCGGCCGCTAACCCCCTGAGCCACTAACTGCCCCCTGAACCACTCCCCCCCTCCCCCGGCCGCTAACCCCCTGAGCCACTAACTGCCCCCCAGCTCAACCACTGCCCCCCGAACCACTCCCCCCTCCCCCGGCCACTAACCCCCTGAGCCACTAACTGCCCCCTGAACCACTCCCCCCTCCCCCGGCCACTAACCCCCTGAGCCACTAACTGCCCCCTGAACCACTCCCCCCTCCCCCGGCCACTAACCCCCTGAGCCACTAACTGCCCGCTGAACCACTCCCCCCTCCCCCGGCCACTAACCCCCTGAGCCACTAACTGCCCCCCGAACCACTCCCCCCTCCCCCGGCCGCTAACCCCCTGAGCCACTAACTGCCCCCCGAACCACTCCCCCTCCCCCAGCCGCTAACCCCCTGAGCCGCTAACTGCCCCCCAGCTCAACCACTGCCCCCCGAACCACTCCCCCCTCCCCCGGCCACTAACCCCCTGAGCCACTAACTGCCCCCCGAACCACTCCCCCTCCCCCAGCCGCTAACCCCCTGAGCCGCTAACTGCCCCCCAGCTCAACCACTGCCCCCCGAACCACTCCCCCCTCCCCCGGCTGCTAACCCCCTGAGCCACTAACTGCCCCCCGAACCACTCCCCCCTCCCCCGGCCGCTAACCCCCTGAGCCACTAACTGCCCCCCGAACCACTCCCCCTCCCCCGGCCACTAACCCCCTGAGCCACTAACTGCCCCCCAGCTCAACCACTGCCCCCCGAACCACTCCCCCCTCCCCCGGCTGCTAACCCCCTGAGCCACTAACTGCCCCCCGAACCACTCCCCCCTCCCCCGGCCGCTAACCCCCTGAGCCACTAACTGCCCCCCGAACCACTCCCCCTCCCCCAGCCGCTAACCCCCTGAGCCGCTAACTGCCCCCCAGCTCAACCACTGCCCCCCGAACCACTCCCCCCTCCCCCGGCCACTAACCCCCTGAGCCACTAACTGCCCCCCGAACCACTCCCCCTCCCCCAGCCGCTAACCCCCTGAGCCGCTAACTGCCCCCCAGCTCCACCACTGCCCCCCGAACCACTCCCCCCTCCCCCAGCCGCTAACCCCCTGAGCCACTAACTGCCCCCCGAACCACTCCCCCCTCCCCCGGCCGCTAGCACCGCCCGCCTGTGCAGGGGGCCGAGCGCCGAGCCCCCAGGGCAGGGCGGGGCAGGGCGGGCGCTGGCTGACGTGGCCGCTCTGCCTTGCAGAGGAGCTGACCTGCAGCGCCCGGCTGAGCGTGCGCCCCTCCCTCCAGCCGCTCTTCACCCGCAAGCTGGGGGACCTGGCCGTGGCGAAGGGCCGGACGGCGCATTTCGACTGCAAGATCAGCGGCACCCCCGCGCCCGCCGTCACCTGGACCCACTTCGGTAGCCCCCTTCCTGCCCGCCAGCCACCGCCTGGCCGCCCCACCTGCCCGGGGGCTGGGAGAGTGGGGGGCCCGGTCTGGGGAATTCTGTGGGCCCCGGGGGGTTGTGGGGCCCAGACCTGGGGAATTCTGTGGGCACCGGGGGGTTGTGGGGCCCAGACCTGGGGAATTCCGTGGGCCCCGGGGGGTTGTGGGGCCCAGGCCTGGGGAATTCCGTGGGCCCCGGGGGGTTGTGGGGCCCAGACCTGGGGAATTCCGTGGGCCCCGGGGGGTTGTGGGGCCCAGACCTGGGGAATTCTGTGGGCCCCGGGGGGTTGTGGAGCCCAGGCCTGGGGAATTCTGTGGGCACCGGGGGGTTGTGGGGCCCAGACCTGGGGAATTCCGTGGGCCCCGGGGGGTTGTGGGGCCCAGACCTGGGGAATTCTGTGGGCCCCGGGGGGTTGTGGAGCCCAGGCCTGGGGAATTCCGTGGGCCCCGGGGGGTTGTGGGGCCCAGGCCTGGGGAATTCCGTGGGCCCCGGGGGGTTGTGGGGCCCAGGCCTGGGGAATTCCGTGGGCCCCGGGGGGTTGTGGGGCCCAGGCCTGGGGAATTCTGTGGGCCCCGGGGGGTTGTGGGGCCCAGGCCTGGGGAATTCCGTGGGCCCCGGGGGGTTGTGGGGCCCAGGCCTGGGGAATTCTGTGGGCCCCGGGGGGTTGTGGGGCCCAGGCCTGGGGAATTCTGTGGGCCCCGGGGCTGAGGGGGTTTCTGCGCCCTGCTGCAGGCCAGCCGGTGGCAGAAGGGGAGAACGTGCGGCTGCAGCAGGAGCGGGGGCTGCACTCGCTGGTGATCGCGCACGCGGACAGCGAGGATGAGGGGCAGTACGGGGTCTGCGCGGCCAACGAGCACGGGCAGGCGGAGTGCGCGGCGGAGCTGTACGTGGAGGAGCCGCGCCCGGCCACCGCCCCCCACATGTAAGAGTGGGGGGGGGCTTCGCAGGGCTGCACGCTGGCGCTGCCGCCGGGGGGAGGGATGGGGCAGGCTGGAAGTCGGGAGCCGCCTCCATTGGGGGCTTGGGCTGCCAGCTCCTCCTCGGCACGGGCCCTTCCCGGTCCAGCCCTGGGCCTGACCCCCAGCCTCTCGCTGGGGACGGGCCAGTGGCCCGGGTCACAGGCCCAGAGGGAGCCGGGCTGTATCTGAGCCAGCCGTGCTTGTTCGTAGCTGGCCATGCACCTCCCCGCTGGCCGGTGGTACCGCACTCGGGCGAAGGCCTTGCCCCCCGCGCGCCCAGTGACCACGCGGTCGTCCATCGCCCCTCTTGCACCGCACGCCGGGGAGAGCCCAGGCCGGCCGCTTTCCTCCTGACACGGCACCGCGCCGTCCCCGCGCGCTAATCCTGTGCACCTGGAGAAACCATCCCCGGTGCCCGGGAAAACTGCCGCCTCCAGCTGCATGGATCTCTGCCCAGGACTGCCCGGTGGGGCGTTGGCGGGATGTACGGCGTCTGTGCCCGGTGGGGCGTTGGCGGGATGTACGGCATCTGTGCCCGGTGGGGCGTTGGCGGGATGTACGGCGTCTGTGCCCGGTGGGGCGTTGGCGGGATGTACGGCGTCTGTGCCCGGTGGGGCGTTGGCGGGATGTACGGCGTCTGTGCCCGGTGGGGCGTTGGTGGGATGTACGGCGTCTGTGCCCGGTGGGGCATTGGCGGGATGTACGGCGTCTGTGCCCGGTGGGGCGTTGGCGGGATGTACGGCGTCTGTGCCCGGTGGGGCGTTGGCGGGATGTACGGCGTCTGTGCCCGGTGGGGCGTTGGCGGGATGTACGGCGTCTGTGCCCGGTGGGGCGTTGGCGGGATGTACGGCGTCTGTGCCCGGTGGGGCGTTGGCGGGATGTACGGCGTCTGTGCCCGGTGGGGCGTTGGCGGGATGTACGGCGTCTGTGCCCGGTGGGGCGTTGGCGGGATGTACGGTGTCTGTGCCCGGTGGGGCGTTGGCGGGCTGTATGGTGCCCTGGTGTCTGTGCCCTGTGGGGTGTTTGCGGGCTGTATGGTGCCCTGGTGTCTGTGCCCGGTGGGGCGTTGGCGGGCTGTACGGTGTCTGTGCCCTGTGGGGTGTTTGCGGGCTGTATGGTGCCCTGGTGTCTGTGCCCTGTGGGGTGTTTGCGGGCTGTACGGTGTCTGTGCCCAGTGGGGTGTTTGCGGGCTGTACGGTGCCGTAGTGTCTGTACCTGATGGGGTGTTTGTGGGCTGTACGGTGTCTGTGCCCAGTGGGTTGTTTGCGGGCTGTACGGTGTCTTTGCCCGGTGGTGTGTTTGCAGGCTGTATGGTGCCCCGGTGTCTGTCCCCGGTGGGGTGTTTGTGGGCTGTACGGTGTGTCTGCTTGGGGGTTCTTTGCGGGCTGTATAGTGTCTTTGCCCGGTGGGGTGTTTGCGGGCTGTACGGTGCCGCAGTGTCTGTGCCCGGTGGAGTGTTTGCGGGCTGTACGATGTCTTTGCCCGGTGGGGTGTTTGCGGGCTGTACAGTGTCGTTGCCCGGTGGGGTGTTTGCGGGCTGTACGGTCTTGCGGTGTCTGTTCCCGGTGGGGTGTTTGCGGGCTGTACGGTGTTGCGGTGTCTGTGCACGGTGGGGTGTTTGCGGGCTGTACGGTGTCGCGGTGTCTGTGCACGGTGGGGTGTTTGCGGGCTGTACGGTGTCGCGGTGTCTGTGCCCGGTGGGTTGTTTGCGGGCTGTACGGTGTCACGGTGTCTGTGCCCGGTGGGTTGTTTGCGGGCTGTACGGACAGACTCAGCTCCCTAACGTGACCTCCCCGTACAGACCCAGCCCAGCACACGCTTTCATCTCACCCTCCCATGGTGCCTTAGCACAGACTCTGCCCCTCTCCTGTGGGTAAAGGCCTGCTCTGCCAGCTGCTCTGAGATCCAACGCTGTGGGGCAGGGTGGGGCTGTGGCCCTCGGGTCCCGCCCGGCTCCCCAGGGATGATCGGAGGGTGTGTGTTGGCCTGCGGGCATTGGCCCCGCCCCCGCGCCTTGCAGCTGCTCCCGCGCTCTGAGGCAGCTGCCATGGGGCTGGGAGGGGCGGCGCTGGGCCCTGGTGCAGCGGGCTGGGCTTGGCTGTTGCAGGGCCAAGCTGGAGAAGATGCCGTCTATCCCGGAGGAGCCGGAGGTGCCGGAGAGCGAGGTGGAGCGCTTCACCATGCCCGACTTCCTGAAGCCGCTGCACGATCTGGACGTGGTGGAGTCCAAGGAGGCCGTGCTGGAGTGCCAGGTGGCCGGCCTGCCCTACCCCACCATCACCTGGTTCCACAACGGCTCCAAGATCTGCAGCGCCGAGGACCGAAAGATGAGCCAGTGTAGGGCTCCGGCTGTGCTTGCCTGGGGTCCCACTGCACACGCCAAGGCCTGGCACCCTGGGGCTCAGCGCCCACCCTCGCCCGCAAAATGAGCACCCCCTCCTCCAGCCAGCAGGCCTGGGGCCTAAGTACACGGGACCACAGTGCCCCCTGCTGGGCGAGGCGGGACTGGAGTCACTGGGAGCCTCCCACACCCAGCATCCTGCCCCCCCCCACAGCGCCCCCTGCTGCGTGAGGCGGGACTGGAGTCACTGGGAGCCTCCCACACCCAGCACCCTGCCCCCCCACAGCGCCCCCTGCTGGGCGAGGCGGGGCTGGAGCCACTGGGAACCTCCCACACTCAGCATCCTGCCCCCCCCCACAGCGCCCCCTGCTGGGCAAGCCGGGGCTGGAGTCATTGGGAACCTCCCACACTCAGCATCCTGCCCCCCCCCACAGCGCCCCCTGCTGGGTGAGGCGGGACTGGAGTCACTGGGAACCTCCCACACCCAGCACCCTGCCCCCCCACAGCGCCCCCTGCTGGGCGAGGCGGGGCTGGAGCCACTGGGAGCCTCCCACACTCAGCATCCTGCCCCCCCACAGTGCCCCCTGCTGGGAGAGGCGGGACTGGAGTCACTGGGAACCTCCCACAGCCAGCACCTTGCCCCCCCACAGCGCCCCCTGCTGGGCGAGGCGGGGCTGGAGCCACTGGGAGCCTCCCACACCCAGCACCCTGCCCCCCCCCCCACAGCGCCTCCTGCTGGGTGAGGCGGGGCTGGAACCACTGGGAGCCTCCCACACTCAGCATCCTGCCCCCCCACAGCGCCCCCTGCTGGGCGAGGCGGGACTGGAGTCACTGGGAGCCTCCCACACCCAGCACCCTGCCCCCCCCACAGCGCCTCCTGCTGGGTGAGGCGGGGCTGGAGCCACTGGGAGCCTCCCACACTCAGCATCC
Source organism: Pelodiscus sinensis (assembly GCF_049634645.1). Lineage (NCBI taxonomy): Eukaryota > Metazoa > Chordata > Testudines > Trionychidae > Pelodiscus > Pelodiscus sinensis. The sequence continues at coordinate 403,041 of NW_027465982.1, forward strand.
TGCCCCCCCACAGTGCCCCCTGCTGGGCGAGGTGGGACTGGAGTCACTGGGAGCCTCCCACACCCAGCACCCTGCCCCCCCCCACAGCGCCTCCTGCTGGGTGAGGCGGGGCTGGAGTCACTGGGAGCCTCCCACACTCAGCACCCTGCCCCCCCCACAGCGCCCCCTGCTGGGCGAGGCGGGACTGGAGTCACTGGGAGCCTCCCACACCCAGCACCCTGCCCCCCCCCCACAGCGCCCCCTGCTGGGCGAGGCGGGGCTGGAGCCACTGGGAGCCTCCCACACCCAGCACCCTGCCCCCCCCACAGCGCCCCCTGCTGGGCGAGGCGGGGCTGGAGCCACTGGGAGCCTCCCACACCCAGCATCCTGCTCTGCTCCTCCCTCCCCACAGTGCTGCCTCCTGGTGGGCGGTAACCAGGAGCCTTCCCTGCGCTCCCAGTCACGGTCCCCAGGTTCCCAGCATGCCCAGCTGGTGCTGTGCTCTGATTGGTTGCTCGGGGGCGCGGTGTCAGTGGGTCTCTGTCCCCGCAGACAAGGACACCCACCGCCTGCTCCTTCCGGCCGTCCGCCACGCCCACGCCGGCGTCTACAAAGCCGTCATCGCCAACCGCGTGGGCAAGGCCACGTGCTACGCGCACCTCTACGTGACCGGTGAGGGGAGCCGCCGGGCGCACCGGACCCTCTCCGCCTCTGCCCACCTGTGCTGTGCTGTGCCAGGCCTGGCGCCCCCTGCCCACCTGTGCCAGGCCTGTCGGCCCCCTGCCCACCTGTGCCAGGCCTGGCGCCCCCTGCCCACCTGTGCCAGGCCTGCGGCCCCCTGCCCACCTGTGCCAGGCCTGGCGCCCCCTGCCCACCTGTGCCAGGCCTGTCGGCCCCCTGCCCACCTGTGCCAGGCCTGGCGCCCCCTGCCCACCTGTGCCAGGCCTGGCGCCCCCTGCCCACCTGTGCTGTGCTGTGCCAGGCCTGTCGGCCCCCTGCCCACCTGTGCCAGGCCTGGCGCCCCCTGCCCACCTGTGCCAGGCCTGGCGCCCCCTGCCCACCTGTGCTGTGCCAGGCCTGGCGGCCCCCTGCCCACCTGTGCCAGGCCTGGCGCCCCCTGCCCACCTGTGCTGTGCTGTGCCAGGCCTGTCGGCCCCCTGCCCACCTGTGCCAGGCCTGGCGCCCCCTGCCCACCTGTGCTGTGCTGTGCCAGGCCTGTCGGCTCTCTGCCCACCCTGGCCGCCCACCCGTGCCGTGCTGTGCCAGACTTCCTGTCTCGTTCAGACGTGGTGCCGACTCCCCCTGACGGGCCACCCACAGTGCTGGCTGTGACCGGCAGAGCCGTCACCCTGACGTGGAACAAACCCAAGTGGCTGGACTCAGCCATAGGTGAGATGGGCAGGGGCCAGCGGGAGGGGCTGGGCAGGGCTGCGGGGCAGTGGGAGGATCAGGCTGGGGGGCAAAGGGTGGAGCTCGGCGGGCTGGGAGCTGTGGGGCGGGTGGGAGCTCGGCGGGCAGGGGGGCAGAGGGAGGAGGGGCAGTGGGCGGGAGCTCGGCGGGCTGGGGGGCAGAGGGAGGAGGGGCAGTGGGCGGGAGCTCGGCGGGCTGGGGGGCAGAGGGGGGAGGGGCAGCAGGCAGGAGCTCGGCAGGCCAGGGCCGGGAGCCGTGGGGCGGGCGGGAGCTTGGCGGGCCGGGGCCGGGAGCCGTAGGGCGGGAGCCGTGGGGCAGGCAGGAGCTCGGCGGGCTGGGGCCGGGAGCCGTAGGGCGGGAGCCGTGGGGCAGGCAGGAGCTTGGCGGGCCGGGGCTGGGAGCCGTAGGGCGGGAGCCGTGGGGCGGGCGGGAGCTCGGCGGGCTGGGGCCGGGAGCCGTAGGGCGGGAGCCGTGGGGCAGGCAGGAGCTTGGCGGGCCGGGGCTGGGAGCCGTGGGGCAGGCGGGAGCCGTGGGGCGGGCGGGAGCCGTGGGGCGGGCGACGCCCTGAGCCAGGCCCCTGTGTGCAGACCCGGCGGACGTGACCTACACGGTCCAGCAGCAGGAGCTGGGCGCCAGCCAGTGGAGCGTGGTGGCCGCTGGCCTGCGGGAGCCCCGCTGCTCGCTGCACGGCCTGCCCAAGGGGCCACGCTTCCTCTTCCGCGTGCTCACCGCCACGGCCAGGAGCAGCAGCAAGCCCTCGCCGCCCACCGAGCCCGTGCAGGGGGGGCCGGGCGCTGAGCGCGGTGAGGGGGGGCCGGGCGCTCAGCGCGGTGAGGGGGGCCCGGCGCTCAGCGCGGTGAGGGGGGGCCCGGCGCTGAGCGCGGTGAGGGGGGCCCGGGTGCTCAGCGCGGTGAGGGGGGCCCGGCGCTCAGCGCGGTGAGGGGGGGCCCGGCGCTGAGCGCGGTGAGGGGGGGCCGGGCGCTCAGCGCGGTGAGGGGGGGCCGGGCGCTGAGCGCGGTGAGGGGGGCCGGGCGCTCAGCGCGGTGAGGGGGGGCCCGGCGCTGAGCGCGGTGAGGGGGGGCCGGGCGCTGAGCGCGGTGAGGGGGGGCCGGGCGCTGAGCGCGGTGAGGGGGGGGCCGGGCGCTGAGCGCGGTGAGGGGGGCCCGGCGCTCAGCGCGGTGAGGGGGGGCCGGGCGCTGAGCGCGGTGAGGGGGGGCCGGGCGCTGAGCGCGGTGAGGGGGGGGCCGGCGCTGAGCGCGGTGAGGGGGGCCCGGCGCTGAGCGCGGTGAGGGGGGGGCCGGGCGCTGAGCGCGGTGAGGGGGGGGCCGGGCGCTGAGCGCGGTGAGGGGGGGGCCGGGCGCTGAGCGCGGTGAGGGGGGGCCGGGCGCTCAGCGCGGTGAGGGGGGGCCCGGGTGCTCAGCGCGGTGAGGGGGGGCCCGGCGCTCAGCGCGGTGAGGGGGGGCCGGGCGCTGAGCGCGGTGAGGGGGGGCCGGGCGCTGAGCGCGGTGAGGGGGGGCCGGGCGCTCAGCGCGGTGAGGGGGGCCCGGCGCTCAGCGCGGTGAGGGGGGGCCCGGCGCTGAGCGCGGTGAGGGGGGGCCCGGCGCTGAGCGCGGTGAGGGGGGGCCCGGCGCTGAGCGCGGTGAGGGGGGGCCGGGCGCTCAGCGCGGTGAGGGGGGGCCGGGCGCTGAGCGCGGTGAGGGGGGGGCCGGGCGCTCAGCGCGGTGAGGGGGGCCCGGCGCTGAGCGCGGTGAGGGGGGGCCCGGCGCTGAGCGCGGTGAGGGGGGGGCCCGGCGCTGAGCGCGGTGAGGGGGGCCCGGCGCTGAGCGCGGTGAGGGGGGGCCGGGCGCTGAGCGCGGTGAGGGGGGGGCCGGGCGCTGAGCGCGGCGAGGGGGGGGCCGGGCGCTGAGCGCGGCGAGGGGGGGCCCGGCGCTCAGCGCGGCGAGGGGGGGGCCGGGCGCTCAGCGCGGCGAGGGGGGGCCGGGCGCTCAGCGCGGCGAGGGGGGCCGGGCGCTCAGCGCGGCGAGGGGGGCCGGGCGCTGAGCGCGGTGAGGGGGGGGCCCGGCGCTGAGCGCGGTGAGGGGGGGCCCCGGCCTGTCCCCGGAGCGGGGGCTCCGAAGCAAGTCGGCCAGGCCCGTCTCCCACCCTGTGCCCACGCTTGGCCCTGCGGTCCCCGGGGCCCCCTGCAGCGCCACGGGCCAGCACCACGGGCCAGCACCACTCTGACTCCCCGCCGCCTGTCTCTGCTCCCCCCACGATAGAAGCCCAGGCGGGCAGAGGCCTCAGGAGGCCCGGGGCAGGGCCGACCCCGACTGCATCCTCACTGGCGCCCCGCTCTCCGGCCCGGCGCCGTGTCCGCACCAGCCAGGGGCTTGTGGAGCTTGGAACCCAGCCCGAAGGGCAAAGGTGTCAAGCGCCGGAGGCAGGCGTCCCTGTCCTGGCACGGCCACCGCGCTGGGCGCTTACGGGGGCCGGGTACTCGCCTGGGAAGGGCACCGCGCCGCTCGGTCTCTGGGACGGGGCAGCCCGAGCGCAGGAGCGAGCGCGGAGACGGGGCTACGGGAAGGCCTCTCGCTCCCCAAACTGCCCTGCCCTCGCGCTAGTCAGCTGGAAAGGGCAGAAATGATTGGAGCCTCCAGACCAGGCCTGGGCAAAATATGGCCCGTGGGCCGGGGCCGGCGCGGAGGCAGCGGGGAGCCCCAGGCAGGTTCCCCCGCAGCCCCGTGCCAGGCAGAGACACAGAAACCAGCCAATGGGAGCTGCTTGCTGGACTAACAGGCAGCCAAGAACCACGGCCCCTCTCCTGGGCTCAGTTATCCATGAAGCGCCTGGCCGGGCAGGCTGGGAAGCACCCTAAGCTCGGCAGGCAGGCAGGCTAGTTTGGCAGCTGGCAAGCAAGTCTCTTGGCCACAGCCTGCGTCTGGCCCCCCAGGCCTGTCCTGCCCCAACTCTCTGCCCCCCCCACCCAACATACCCCAACCCTCTTCCACCCACACCCCCTCCCAGATCTGGCCCCCCAGTCTCCTGCCCCAGATCACAGTCCCCTCCTACCCTAGGTCACATCCCAAACCCCTGCACGCCAGTCCCCTGCCCTAGGTCACAGACTCCAGTCTCCCTCCTGCACCCCGGTCCCTTCCCCCAAGCCTCCATTGTGGACCCTGCATCTCCATTGCTAGCATGGAAGAGCGCGGCCCTCGACCACTTCCCAAAAGCTTGGAGCGGCTCCCGTCAAAAATGGTTGCCCAGCCCTGCCCCGGAGTGTGTGAAACGCCCTCGGACGTGGGGCTGCTTCTCCAAAGCACCCGTGCAAACCCTGCCGGGAGGCGTGTGCTGTGGATCCGAGTCCCACACATCCGGCCACACTCGCTCAGCCGCGGCGCCGAGCCCAGAGTGCCCCCGGCCTATCGCCTCCGGACGGCTGCTCGCAGCGGGGCTGCCCGCGGGTAGCGCTGGAGGGCTGCGCAGTGAAGTGCCGCGTTATGGGCCGTGACCCCCTTTGTGACGGCGCGTTGGGGGTCCCCCGTCTCCTGCACCCCGTAATGGCACAAACAGACTGCACCAGCCGGTGGAATAGAGGAAGTTTATTGCCTCTCCAGGATACAGCACAGCACAGATGGAATCTGGTCACAGAGCTGGGCTAGGATGCCTCAGGCCCCCTTGAGTTGGGGGGAGACTGGGCCCCTAAACTCCAGCTCCTCTCCCTAGGCTGTCTCCTCCATGCTCCCAGCCAGCCACTAACTAACCCCTCTTCCAGCCCTGCCCCCCAGCCAGGGCAGCATCCACCTTCCTTTGTTCCTCTCCATGGGGGGTGTCTGGCCACTGGTTCAACAAGTTTGGCCTTACCTCTGCCTAGTGAGGTTTTCCCTGCTGGGTCTTGCTCCAGACAGCAGGGGTCACCACAGCCCAGCAAGTACCCCCACTACGTCACACCCCTGCGGCCCGGCCCCCCTTCCGGGAGCAGAAAGGGCCTTTCCCTCCCCCGCGCTGCCCCAGCCGGAGCAGTGTGTCCACAGCTGACTCCAGGGAGGGCCGGGCGGACGGGGTTCTAGGTGTGAGGCGAGGGCCTGGTGTGAGTGTGATATCGCGTCTCTGCAAGGACGAGGGGAGAGTGAAAACTGCCCGAGCAGTGAGTGCAAAGGCCACTGGGTCAGATGTTCTTTCTAAAAAGCCACAAGCACAGCAAACCGCCGACTGGCTAGGAGCCCACCAAAGCAGCCCCGCCCCGCGGTATTGTCGGCCCGCCCCCCGCCCCGCGGTATTGTCGGCCCGCCCCGCGCCCCGCGGTATTGTCGGCCCGCCCCGCGGTATTGTCGGCCCGCCCCCGCGCCCCGCGGTATTGTCGGCCCGCCCCGCGCCCCGGTATTGTCGGCCCGCCCCCCGCCCCGCGCCCCGCGGTATTGTCGGCCCGCCCCCCGCCCCGCGCCCCGCGGTATTGTCAGCCCGCCCCGCGCCCCGGTATTGTCAGCCCGCCCCGCCCCACGCCCCGGTATTGTCGGCCCGCCCCCCGCCCCGCGGTATTGTCGGCCCGCCCCGCGCCCCGCGGTATTGTCAGCCCGCCCCGCGCCCCGCGCCCCGCGGTATTGTCGGCCCGCCCCGCGCCCCGGTATTGTCAGCCCGCCCCGCCCCACGCCCCCGGTATTGTCGGCCCGCCCCGCGCCCCGCGGTATTGTCGGCCCGCCCCGCGCCCCGCGGTATTGTCGGCCCGCCCCGCCCCGCGGTATTGTCGGCCCGCCCCGCGCCCCGCGGTATTGTCGGCCCGCCCCGCGCCCCGCGGTATTGTCGGCCCGCCCCGCGGTATTGTCGGCCCGCCCCGCCCCGCGGTATTGTCGGCCCGCCCCGCGCCCCGCGGTATTGTCGGCCCGCCCCGCGGTATTGTCGGCCCGCCCCGCCCCCCCCCCCGGTATTGTCGGCCCGCCCCGCGCCCCGCGGTATTGTCGGCCCGCCCCGCGGTATTGTCGGCCCGCCCCGCGCCCCCCGGTATTGTCGGCCCGCCCCCCGCCCCGCGGTATTGTCGGCCCGCCCCACCCCCCCCCCGGTATTGTCAGCCCGCCCCGCGCCCCGCCCCACCCCCCCCCGGTATTGTCGGCCCGCCCCACCCCCCCCCCGGTATTGTCGGCCCGCCCCGCGGTATTGTCGGCCCGCCCCGCCCCCCCCCGGTATTGTCGGCCCGCCCCGCGCCCCGCGGTATTGTCGGCCCGCCCCGCGGTATTGTCGGCCCGCCCCGCGCCCCCCGGTATTGTCGGCCCGCCCCACCCCCCCCCCGATATTGTCGGCCCGCCCCGCCCCCCCCCCGGTATTGTCGGCCCGCCCCGCGGTATTGTCGGCCCGCCCCACCCCCCCCCGGTATTGTCGGCCCGCCCCCCGCCCCGCGGTATTGTCGGCCCGCCCCGCCCCCCCCCCGGTATTGTCGGCCCGCCCCCCGCCCCGCGGTATTGTCGGCCCGCCCCGCCCCCCGGTATTGTCGGCCCGCCCCGCGGTATTGTCAATGTGCTCGGGGTGAAATACGTCCCAGCCGCAGGGCGGCGGCCATACGGGTGTTCCAGGGCCCCAGCGCAGAGCAACGGGGGGACCAGCCGGCCCTGCTGGGGTCTCGTTCCTGCTGCAGCCCCTTGGTACCCAGGGGAGAGGGGCTCAGGCCCGGGCAGCGGTTGCCGTGGTGACCGGGGCTGTGTTGGCAGGTCCCTACCTGGAGGAGGCCCCCGTCATCCTGGACAAGCCGGACGTGGTGTACGCAGTGGAGGACCAGCCGGCCACCATCACCGTCACCCTCAACCACGTGGAGGCCACGGTCACCTGGACGAGGTGGGGCGCAGTGTGGCCAGGCGGCTGTGGCAGAACCCCGGCCCCTGAGCCCCCCTGCTCCCTCTTGGGAACCCTCCAGTTCCTCCCAGCACCCCGAACCCCACTGAGCTGGGCACCGCTGGGGAGAGCGCCTGGCTACTCCGGCCCCAGCCTCGCCTGGGGGGTGCTGGCGGGGGGAGCTTCCGGGCTCTCCAGCACAGGGTGCTGGGGGGGCAGGGTGCTGGTTGTGGGGCTCGCCCGGTCTCTCCAGCAGGGGCGGTGTGGGGGGCGGGCGCTGGTTGTGGGGCTCTCCCGGTCTCTCCAGCAGGGGCGGTGTGGGGGGCGGGCGCTGGTTGTGGGGCGCTCCCCGGTCTCTCCAGCAGGGGCGGTGTGGGGGGCGGGCGCTGGTTGTGGGGCTCTCCCGGTCTCTCCAGCAGGGGCGGTGTGGGGGGCGGGCGCTGGTTGTGGGGCTCTCCCGGTCTCTCCAGCAGGGGCGGTATGGGGGGCGGGCGCTGGTTGTGGGGCGCTCCCGGTCTCTCCAGCAGGGGCGGTATGGGGGGCGGGCGCTGGTTGTGGGGCTCTCCCGGTCTCTCCAGCAGGGGCGGTGTGGGGGGCGGGCGCTGGTTGTGGGGCTCTCCCGGTCTCTCCAGCAAGGGGCGGTGTGGGGGGCGGGCGCTGGTTGTGGGGCTCTCCCGGTCTCTCCAGCAGGGGCGGTGTGGGGGGCGGGGCGCTGGTTGTGGGGCTCTCCCCGGTCTCTCCAGCAGGGGCGGTATGGGGGGCGGGCGCTGGTTGTGGGGCTCTCCCGGTCTCTCCAGCAGGGGCGGTGTGGGGGGCGGGCGCTGGTTGTGGGGCTCTCCCGGTCTCTCCAGCAGGGGCGGTGTGGGGGGCGGGCGCTGGTTGTGGGGCGCTCCCGGTCTCTCCAGCAGGGGCGGTGTGGGGGGGCGGGCGCTGGTTGTGGGGCGCTCCCGGTCTCTCCAGCAGGGGCGGTATGGGGGGCGGGTGCTGGTTGTGGGGCTCTCCCGGTCTCTCCAGCAGGGGCGGTGTGGGGGGCGGGCGCTGGTTGTGGGGCTC